>NC_056727.1:694730530-695020530 GCF_019279795.1 Protopterus annectens
ACTATGCAGAAATCAATAAAGGTATATACCTATACTGTCTCTAGGTAATAGTTTAACAAAATATTTTAGTAAGTTAGGAATCGTATCTGCATATTGAATAAGCCCAGCAAATAATTTTTTTTGTAATAGATTGTGTGTGTGTGTATTTCCAGTAACCTTAGAGTCCATCTAGAATTTTATTTCAGGAGAAATATGCAAATATTTTGTTAAATGTTTGTAAGCTTTCTCGTTTATTAATGTATATGTAGTGGATGTACATAAGAAATTAATTATTTGTTTAGCTAAGCGAAATAAGTAAAAACCTGTCTGTAGCATGTCAAATATATGCAGGAAAAAAAACTTTTAAAAGAAGTTTGTGAAATGATTCGCTTTTACTATGAAAGTATAAAACACCAATGTTATCTGTTTGGACAGTGTCAGTGGTGTGCAGTAGGTTGCATACTCGCCTTTTATGTAGAAGAATATGGGTTGTATTTCCACACCTGAGGGGGGGTGTTGATTCACTCCTGAGTGAGTCGCCTTCAGTTGAGACTTTAAACCAAGGTCCCATCTGCTTGAGTTGGTAGTAGTTCAGGTGGATGAAAAAGATCCTCATCCTCCAACACCTATTGAAAAGAGTAGGGATCCTTTTAATTAACACAACATAACACATTATTTACATATTTGCGAAATATCTACAGGTACATATCTACACATTCCAGTATACTGTCATCATTATTATTATTCTCTACGTGCCCCCCCCCACTCCTTTTCCACAACCATAATCTTATTGTTTGCAATGTATCAGAAAAACAATTATTTCTATGTCTATGACTGCCAGTGCATGAGATGACAGTGTAAAGAGGTTTAAGAAAAAATAAACATGTTTTTCTTCTTCTTTTTATAGTATCCATATGTAATCTTATTCATATCAATATTATTTACATCATTAATATTCTCAAAAAACTTTCCACATAACTTTTTCCAGAGATTAATCACTCTTTTATATTAAAACATGCTCTGTTGTCTCTTCATCCCCACAAGATAAACACACTCCTTCAACTTTCTTTTTATTTGACATATTTCCTTTTACAGGTAACTTATTTATTACCAGTCTTAAATCCTCATACTTTAGTGTACTGTTTTTTGTTCATCTGTTTTTCCTTACTTTAATGACTTTTAGAACTTCTGGAAATTGTTTCCTTGGATTTACATAATATTGTTTCATTACACTATTATATTATAATTATATATTATAATCGATGCCATGTCAGTATGAAGTCTTGGCACATCCTTCTATTCTTGTCTATAAAAGCAATGTTCAATTTCTATGTTAGTATTTTTCTTAATAATTTCTTTTGTATAATCTTTATTTCTTATTCTCATCATCAGCCAAACTTTTTGTACATGAAGTTAAATATTTTCACTACTTATCATTCTCTTCTTTACCCACTTTTATACTTTGTCTAAATTTAAAGAAGCAGAACAAACAACTGGTTTTAATAACCCAAATCCCCCTTCATCTTCATTTATATACATCACACTCTTTTCACTGGTTTTATTCTTGAATGCCATATGAAAGAAAAAACTAATTGCAAAATTTTTCCCTATTTTTCTGAGATCATATAAACATTTGACATATATGCTGTTTTCCCATTAAACGAGAATTCACCAGATAAATCTTTTTCTTAAATGCTAATTTACAAGTCATTCACATAAGGCATATTTATTTCATTTTTTATCAAAACCTCCCTTTACGTGATAACTACAGAATATTCCCAAATTTTATTCTTAATAAAGCTAATTCATTGAAAAATGCACACCTCCAATTTTCACATCACCAAATCCTTTACTTTTATCTTTATTCAAAGTCATTCTCATTTCCTTTACATATCCATTCAAATTAACACTTGTCTCATCTAAATTTTATTCTTTGCAACCGCTGATATATCATCTGCATATGTGAAAATTACTGGAATCACCACTTCCTTTTACATCACATATATAGCATCATTCATTTTACAAGCTATTTTACTCACTATCACAGTTATTATTAATGCAGACGATATCCCATTCATGGGGCATCCTTGCTTTATACCACATTTCATGCATATTTATTTACTTGGCCACTCATTCACTAATACTCAATGTATTATTTTGATATCTTGACATGTATACTTTCCTAATTCTTTTACGTATTCCATACTTTTCCATAACTTCCCACAAAACTTCCTGTTCTACTGTATCATATGCCATACGATGTGAAGGTATTCAATCTTGCTGTTCCTTCTTTATTGATGGGTTCGGAGCCGATCCATCAGCTCCGACACATCTGTTTGCAAAGCTCAAGGTTTAACAGTAGCTCGAGACCAAGCCCCTTATCCCATGATGCACTGCTGGAATTACCTCAGATCTAGCTTGCCGTGGCACGGATCTCAGTGGTTTCAGTTCGCTTGAGCCTGTTTTGAACAAACAAAATCGCTTTTTCGCAAGTTATTCTTTAACTTTTTCAAATTCTTAGTTAGATTAGTCTTATAACAGTTACTGTAGTTTTTCTATTAGACCCTTACCTTTGGTGCCTTTACTATTTAGTATAGTTGTAGTGGCCTCGTGTTTGGCCTAGTTGCTTAGAGTGTGTGTTTCTCTATTATTATAGTTATTGCATTAATAGTATAGATATTCAGAGTGTAGTTATATATATTTAGCTAATGTTGGCCCCTTTTTTCTCCAGGCCATTGTTTAGAGTGTGTTTTATATTTTAGGCATGTTAACTTGAGCCTAAGTGTAGTTTGTGATATAACTTCTAGGCTGTATTTAGGCTTGTGTGGCTTTGTTTATAGTGTTAAGCGTAAAGGTTTTTCTTACAAGATGTCTGAGGATAAGGACAAACACCAAAGTCTGGATTCAAGAAATGTCCAGACTGCAGGTAAATGATGTCTCTGACCGATGAGCACGTTCAGTGCGTTTATTGTTTAGGTGCTGTGCATTTGCAGGAGTCCTGCAGTATCTGCCACTCTTTTTCCTCGAGGGTTTTATTGGAGAGGAAAAGGAAGCTTGTTGATTGAGGCTTTCTGAAGCATCCTTTTGCCGAAGCTTGAGTGACCAGGATGGGGCCAGCAAGTCCTCCAAATCTTCCAAGTCTTCAAGAGACTCCAAGGTTTCCAGGGAGTCTAAAAAGTCTAAGAAAATGGAGGAACCTGGGACATCGGCTCCAAAGCCTTTGGAGCCAAGTGTCTTCTCGTTCCAGAGCCGGCCCACAGTTCTGGAGCCGGTCTCTGATAGACCTGCTTCTCCAGTCCTTCAGTCGGCACCTTCGGTGCACTCCTCCAGGTGTTCTGTCAGCCTCACTGATTTGGATATGGACCGATTGGTGCAGAAGCTTTTACGGGCACCAGGCCTTGCTAAATTGTTGGCTCCGACCCTAGCATCGGAACCGAAGACCACCACCCCGGATTTGACTACTCCTCCGAGCCGTACCGGGCCTTTGGAGCTGGAGGGGGCCGACCTGCTGATCATGGAGCCAAGACCTGATCCACTGTCATCGGTTCCATCTACTCTGACATCCTTGGCTCCGACCGGGGACTCTAGGAGCCAACACACTCCTGTCGGGTCCGGGGAGGATGGTCGCATTGACTTGTCAGCACCAACTCTTCCTCTCGGGGCCTCGGCTCAGATAAGCTCGGCTCCTACCTCGGAGCCCACGGCCTCAGTGCGGGAGGGGCTGGCGGTTCCTTCTGGTCCATCGACTCCTTCTCATTGGAGCCATGATGCCTTTGAAGCCATGAGGAGAGCCTTGTCCCCAAAGACATCCTCGACACCAGGTCTGGCCTCTTCTTCCCCCAAAGTGCCTGTATCTGCTTCTGGCTCCATCGTCCAGGCCAAGCGTAGAGACCCTGGGCCTCCGATAGCCCTACAGGGCACCCCTTGCTCTTCTGAGACTTCTCCAGAGGCTCCCACTGAGGAGGTCCCCAGGAAGAGATTTTGTAAGAGGAGACACTTGGACTCCCCACAGGAGTCTTTGACATCTGACACTGACTTGGATGAGTCAGAAGGGTCCCCACTATCCCCCTCTGAGGATATCTCCTTTGCAGAGATACTTGAGATCCGTAGGCAGAGGGGTGATTGGCAGTCCAAAAGCCCTACTGAGGAGGAGTCCATTCTCCTGAAGGCTTTCGGGTCTCAACCTTCCACCTCTTGGGTGTTTCCGCCCTTTGATGAGCTCATGCAGCTGGTCTCTCGGAGGACGTGTGAGTCACCGGAGTCCATGGAACCTGTCCCTTGTAGGCCTAATAAGTTCATTTCTGCCCCTGTAGATAAGGCCTTTTTATCCAAAGGAGTCCCCGTTGATGCCATGGTGGTGGAGGCGGCCACCAAAAAGGAAATGTCTGAGACTTCCTCGTCGATCCATCCTCCTAACAGAGAGTCCAGAATCATGGATCGATATGGGAAACGCATGTTTAGTTCAGCGACTTTTACACTCCGATCCCTGAACTATTTGACCCATTTCACCAGACTGCAAAGAGAGGGTCTTTCTTTCCATAAGGAGTTGGGAGATGCTCTTCAGGGTACTGTAGCTGCAGGGGCTTCCGACAAAGATGCCACTCAGCTTTCTACCCTAAATTCCATTGTGAACTCGTCCAATAGTCTCATATCGTATGCAGCCGATAGGACGAATAGGGCAGCGGGTACAGGAATTGCTCTAAGAAGACATTCCGGGATGCGCTTGATTTCCTTTACGCAGTCCTTTAAGTCTTCATTTGTCAACTCCCCTTTTGATGGCTCATCTCTCTTTGGGCCCAAAGTGAAAAACTCTCATCCGGTGTGAGCAGGAGGGAAACACTCTATCTGCCGTCGGAGTCTGTTTTTCCACCCATACTCAGCCTTATCCCAAAGGTCGACAGGGAGGGAAAATGTGGTACCGAAAAGCCCAAGGAGCCTTTCAGGAAACATGTGGTGACCCCCCCTCTAGGGGCAGAGGAGAGAGTAACAATGGAAGATGCCGCCGCCGTCACGGCAGAGGGGGTCCACAACACCAGGGTGACAGAGATCACTTCTCTGGTTAAGCCTGTCAGCGCTCCTGAAAGGAGGCCCGACTGTCTTGTTCTGGAGGTAGTTGGGGGTCGCCTATCTTTGTACCCAGACGCCTGGCAAGATGCAACAAATAACAGTTTGGTACAAAGTATTATTTCCAGAGGGTATTTCATACCGTTCTCCACTCCACCCACTCCCCCAAGGAGAATCCTGGATGTTCCACCCAGTTACAGGGGACAAGCAGCTATAGAGGTCCGCAAGTTGCTAGAAAAAAAGAGTCATCCAGCCAGTCCCAGCAGACCAAATAAGATCTGGAGCTTACTCAAGATTCTTTTTGGTTCCAAAGAAAACAGGGGACTGGAGACCTATTTTGGACCTCAGCAGACTCAACCAATTTGTTAAGAAAGAGAAGTTTTGGATAGTCACGCTACAGTCTATACTCCCCTTTTTAGGGAGAGACAATTGGATGTGCTCAATAGATCTCAAGGATGCGTACTGCTACATAAAAATAGCCAGGCCATCCAGAGATCATCCGCGTTTCTTGCTGGGAGCCTATCATTATCAATTTCGAGCCCTGCCCTTTGGTCTCACTACAGCCCCCAGAGTGTTCACCAAATGCATGGCAGTAGTCACGGCTCATCTGAGGCATCTGGGATTCCTGGTGTTTCCGTACCTAGACGATCGGCTCCTTACCTCCACCACCAGGCATCAGCTGATTCAGGCAAGGGAATACACTCTGACACTCTGCCATCACTTAGGCATTAGTCAACAAAGAAAAATCTGCCTTGTCGCCATCGCAGCATATCGTCTTTATAGGGGCAGAGTTAGGCACTTCAACCACCACTCTACGACTACCAATCGAGAGGGTCTTTCTTCTTCGCCAGCATGTCAGTTCATTCGTGTCGAAGGACAGAGCACCAGCTGCAGAAGTCTTAAAAGTAATAGGTTTGATGGCTGCAGCGATCTTGGCCATACCATTAGCAAGGATGCATATGTGGATTCTTCAATGGCTGCTGTTCACTCAGTGGTCCTGTCAGGAACTTCCAATGAGGCATATGATTTTAATCACAAACTCTTGCAAGAGAGATCTCCGGTGGTGGTTGATGTCTCTTCATGTAACCATAGGATGCCCATTTGTACTACCCCTCCATTAGCCACTGTAACCACGGACGCTTCCCTGATAGGGTTAGGGGGACATTTTCAGGGAAAGACTTCCCAAGGCACAGGGACGGATCAAGAGTCACATCTGCCTATCAATGTTCTGTAGATGAGAGCAGTACTTATGGCGTTGCAATACTTCCAAGACTGTCTTCCTCTAGGGACGATTGCAATTCAGACAGACAATATGTCAATAGTCTGGTACTTGAGCAAGCAAAGTGGGACCAAGTCTTACCCCCTTTGCCGAGAAGCCCTCAAAGTTTGGCAGTGGGCTGTCTCCTCCCAGCGCTTTCTGTAGGCAACGCACATCCCGGGTAGATCCAACATGATAGCAGACAAACTGAGCAGGGCAATTTTGTTGCCGCACGAGTGGTCCCTCAAACAAGAGATTGCAGACAGGAGTTTCCACAAATGGGGCCAGCCTTGCTGCGATTTTTTTGCCAGTCACATCAACACGAAATGCAGAAGCTACTTTGCCCTGATTCCCCCTCCTGGAGAACCCCCGAGAGATGCACTCGTACATGATTGGCCCCCGGGTCTCCTCTATACATTCCCCCCAATCCCTCTAATACCCAGACTCCTACAGAAAGCAATGTCACTGGGAAGGACTATCATTCTTATAGCCTCTCATCGGCCTCAGCAGATTTGGTTCCCATTTCTTCATCATCATCTATTGGAGGATCCATGGATTCTGGACCCAGTTCCGGACCTTCTGACACATTTGTCGGGGGACCTCCATCCTTCATTGCAGTTACTGAAGCTAACAGCTTGGCTGCTCCAGTTCCCCTCATAGCCAGGCATCATGACCTTTCTAATGAGACAAGGCAGATCCTCTTGTCTTCCCATAAGCCATCCACCAGAATATTATATCTTAGTAAGTGGAAGAGATTTTTCATATGGGCCTCTAAACAGAACATTGATCCTTATCAACCCCCCTTGACGTCCATTTTAGAATTCTTGACTATGATCTTTAATGAAGGAGCTGAAGCTGCTACAGTTTGGGCCAGTTGGCTGCTATATCTGACTTTCATCTCTGAGTGGACGGGCTAAAAAACATAATGTCCCACAAGTTGTCCAAGGCCTTTCTCAAAGGAACCTTTCACATGCGGCCTCCAGTGAAGACTCCTTATTCTCCTTGGAATCTAAACTTTATGCTGTCTCGTATAATTCTCCCCCCATTTCAACCAGCATCATCTTGTGACCTCAAATTCTTATCATGGAAAACTATATTTCTGGTGGCTGTTACTTCTGCCCGCAGAGTGTCAGAACTGCAAGCCTTATCTATCAGCCCTCCTTATTTGATTTTTCATGCTGATAGAGTATCTCTTAGGACAAACCCCTCCTTTTGCCCAAAGTTTGTTCGGAATCTAATATCAACCAAGTCATTGAGTTGCCAGTCTTCTTCCCTAGCCATTCCAATAACCTTGAGTACATGCTGCACAAACTTGATGTTCACAGACAGCTCAGATATTATTTGGACAGAACAAAAAATGTCAGAAAATCAGACCAGCTCTTTGTATCATTCTCTGAAGCCAGAAAAGGTAGACCAGGGGCTAAAACAACGCTTTTGAAATGGCTTTCTGATTGTATTACCTTTGTTTATCCAGCTGCTAATATGCCCTTGCTACACAAGATTAAAGCTCATTCTACCAGGGCAATTTCTACATCTTCTGCATTCCAAGCCAATTTGCCCCTTGATAATATTTGTGCTGCAGCCACTTGGTCTAAACCTCATACTTTTATCACTCATTACAAAGTTGATAAAGCCTCCAGGGACAGGGCTTCCTTTGGGTCTACGGTCCCGAAGAATGTACTCCCATGAGCCACCCAAGTTTGAGGGTGCTAGGGACGCTACCAATCAGTAAAGAACGAACAGCGAGATTGAACAACTTCACATTAAGACGTTATGTACTCACCATAATGTTCCATGTGAGTTGTTCCATCTCATCTTCATTCTTACATCTCTCCCTCCATCTCCCACCTGGCTGATAGTTGACCTAGAGGCTGGTCTCATTGTGGTTACTCAATCCTTCTTCCTCTCTGTGGGAGGGTAGTTCTCTTACATGGATATAGTACACGCAGCAAACAAGATCTGAGGTAATTCCAGCAGTGCATCATGAGATAAGGGGCTTGGTCTCGAGCTACTGGTAAACCTTAAGCTTTGCAAACGGCTGTGTCGAAGCCGATTGATCGGCTCCGAACCCATCAGTAAAGAATGAAGGCGAGATGGAACAACTCACATGGAACGTTATGGTGAGTATATAACTTCCTGTTTCACATCTTCCCTTTTACTTGTAATATCATCAAGAATTTCTCGAACCACCAGTAATAATTCCTGTATCTCTTCCCTTTTATACCATATATACTTTCTTCCATAATGTCCTTCATCCTTCCTTCAGTTATCCTGTGTATTGTTCCCATAAAAATTATAGCCTGCAATATTTAACGTGATAGTTCTCCAATTTTATTTTTTTTCCATATAAATTTTAATATCCAAATGCAACAAGCCCTTCTTTTGTACCATTGATTCAAAATATTTACAAACTACTCTCTGCCAATTTCTTTAATATCTTGTACATTTTATACCCTATTGCATCTTGACCTGATAGTGAATCAGCATTTACCTTCCCAAGAACTTCATTCATTTCACTGATAGTAATTTCTTTTTCAGATTCTTTAAGTTCTTCTTGAATGTTTTCACTTTCCGTTCTCTATTTCTTTCTTTTTACTGTTGTAGATGATATACTACAATACTCATATTTTGCTCTTGTATTCTTTTTACTTCTCCTTTGACATTTTAATTTCCATCATTATAGCAATACCTTCCTTTACTATTTTATCCAAATATGCAGACATACCATCCCCTTATTCATAATATTTCTGTTTAAACAGTAATGTCTTAATTTTCTCGATTTCTTTTATAAACTTCTTTTTCTGTATCATAATATTTTCTTGTGTTTATCTCTGAGTTCACCAAAACATTTCAGTACATCTTTCCATATTTCATGTTTTTTCTTCTTATCTTACATTATCCTGCCATTTAAAAAAAAACTCCTGTTATACTTTTTAAAATTCAGTCCACCATTCAATTCAACTTTTAAGTCCTTCATAGTTATGTGATCTCTGCGTAACTTGCAGTGCTTCCCACTCTCCAAATTTATCCAGTAATTTCTCATTTATTCTTTTTATTCCCTTTCCTACACCCTTTCTTTTTTTCACCTCCATCATCATCATCCTCAGCCCCTTTTTCCGCATCATCTCTCTTGATTCATTGCCACTGTTCTACCTTGTTCAACAGGAATGCCTGACTGTCACATTTCTTCTCTCGCACAGTTCAGCCACATCTTTGCAGGATGCCCTTGTTTCCTCTTGCCTTCTTCCTGTCTGTCCCAGATCTTCTTCAGCAGATTGTCACTGTTTTTCTACACATGTGCCTGAACCACCTTAACCTGTTCTTTTTGACCTTTTCTGTATTTGGAACTACTCTGGCTTATGTTATGTCCTAATGACTTCATCTGTTGCACAGTGTGCATTCTGTCACCTGTCACAGGCACTTCATCTCTAGCTTTCTCAACTGCTCTGCCTTTACTGCCCAGGTTTCTGTACCGTACAGTAGTACTGGTAGCATAACTGTTTTGTACGTCTTACTTTTCAACTTCTTTGGCATTCGTCTGTCATACACTACACCTGACACACTATGCCAGTTGGCTGCAACCCCTCTGATTCTAGCTTTGACCTCTTCATGCAGGCTTCCCTTCTCCTCAACCACCCTTTCCAAATACTTGAAACTGTTAACCTGTTCCACTGTCTTCCTTTCTGTCTCCGTTCTTGGCATCTTGTTATTTCCCCATTTACTGCCATTACAACTGTGTTATCTGCACTTGGTTTCATCACATGTGGCTTCAATTTTTAAGTCCATTCCCCTATCCTTTGCTGAAGTTCTTGCTCAGAGTCCGCCTGTAATGCCACATCATCTGCATACATCAGCTTTGTTGATCTGTCCCTGCCAACCTGTTTGCTAATGTGGTCCATCACCAGTATGAACAGCAGTGGGCTTAAAGCTAAACCCAGATGTACAACCACTCCCACTGGGAACCCCTCTGAGACCAAACAGTGTTCGTCCTTGAGTCCTTTTACATAGCTTGTGCTAATTCTACCAATATTTCTGGGACCTGAAGACACAGCAGGACTGCTCAAGTTAGTTTTCTTAGGACTTTGTTATATGCTTTCATCAAATCTAGGGATGCTGAGTTGGACTTTTTCCTCATCACTAGCTTCTTCTCAACTGTCTTTCTCACCCCAAACAGAGTAAGTTGTGCTACATCCTGATATGAAATCAAACTGCTAATCTCCCATCTTACGTTCCACTACTTTGTATATTTGTTTATCAATCGCCCTATACCGATCTTTTATGCAATATGACAGGAGTTTGATATCTCTGTACCACCCATAGTTGTGAATCTCCCCTTTTTTCTTGAACACTGACACAAGTATGCTTTCTCCAGTCTTCCAGGATACACCTTTCTCTCCATACTGCTATGATTACCCTCAAAAGCCATTTCTCCCCTGTCTCGTATAGCATCTTTGTCATAACTGCTGTGACCTCATCTTAGCCTGTTGCTTTCCCTGATTTCATTTTACTTAGTGCTGTTCTTACTTCTTCTATGGTAGGTTCCTCCTCTTCTCTCATCATAGGCTTTCACCTCCATCCATATTGCTAAATGATCTTTAAAACCTGTGCCTACTGTATCACCATCTACTACACCCAAACCTTCCGATACTACAAAATAATCAATTTCAGATCAAAATGCCTGTACTGTAAGACCATTGGCTTTTATTCCATGCAGCTAACATCATATTTTATCACTTGTATTTTTTTAACACATTTCCCTTTTTTACCATTTTTATTTTAAATCACAATTACAGTCCCTACAATAAAAATTTTCAAGTTAACTACCACATAATGTAATATTTGATGAAACAGGTTCTCTTTCTTTGCCATTTGTATATGCAAATAATGCTATAATTCTGTAAACATATTCCCTGCACCTCACATTTACATCGGTTAACCTTCCCATCCTTACCATCTTTACATCTAATATTTTTACAGTTTTTTACACAATACAGCCACTCCAAAGCAACATTCATTTCCTGAATTCCATGTTATTTTTCCACTCTACAGTTCTTCTGTTTGCAATCTTGCTTCACTTGTCAGGAATCTTACATACTCTCTAAGAATAACTACATCACATTTAATACACCATTTCAGTATACCAGTCCTCATTACAAAATTAATACTACTGTTCGCATTTACCGAAAGTACTTCAAATTATTACTTTTCCTTCTTTTTAAGTTTAAGGGAAGCATTTTACATTTTCTTCTTGCTTTTTATTCTTTCCCAGTTGAATATTTCTTCTAGGTTATGTACAACTATTCCTCAGTACTCAGAATCAGATTTTTCATTATTTTTGTTAACTAAAACACATGTAAAATTATTCTTTACCTTTCTTTTTAATCTTTGGTGATGTATTTTAAATCATATTTTCCTCACCCTTACCCTAACACCTATTGGATTTCTTTTCCTAACATCCTTTACAGTCCCTTCACAAACAATCTAACTTATCACTTTCAGTTTCTTTTTAATTTTCAGCGCTCTTAGTGGTTACCTTCAACCTCCTGAAATATATCATTTTTAGCTGTCATCTTTTTTTATGTCATCCTCTTTTTAACACCTTTTCCCCACTTCCTCATTGCTTTCAGACATTATAGTACTTCATCATTCTGGTTGATAATTGTAGTGCTTATTCTTTATGAAATCAAAGCAGAAATGCCCTTCACTTTTTACATATTCTGCATTCCTTTTCTACACATATTCATCATATGACCTTTCCATACATCATCTTATTTTTGTATACCCATTTATCAGATGATAGAGATCCCAACAAAAACAGGGTTTCATCTGTCCCATATACCTGATTGTTCCTGTGTTACCATTTGCATATATAACCCTTAGTCAATGCTGTATCACATCTTGTTCATATTTTAAAATAATATGCAGTTCCCACCCCCCACTCCAGATACCCCTCCCATCTTTAACTTTGGCAATATCAGAAACAGAATAAGATGTAAATGAAAAATAATTAGCATCTTTTAACTCAATTTCATCAGTATGAAACTGAACAAACACATTTTTAATAGAGTCCCTTGCCCAGAAAATATAAATTCTATCCTTAGGAGGCAGTCCTTTTTTTCACAATTAAACAAAAATCTTTACAGTAAATCTTTAGTCTCAAATGATATGTCACAGAATGTCTCTTTCCCCAAGTGAATAAAGGATCTAATGTTTTCCCTCAAAACCCAAAGATAACACTAAGTTATCCCAGACAACGTATCTGTCTATTTCTTATTTCTTATCCAGACAAAGAGCTTTTTTATTTTTGATAGTTTTACAGTACCTTTTGTTCTTCTATCAGCATAAGAATTTCCAGATTGCATCCACCCTGTAAGTTTGTCCATCCAACTCACACTCATTTCCTTTCCTCCCAACTCACTGTCTGTTCCATAAACCTTTTTCATCATATCTGACTATGAAATCTCAGACTCCTCTGTGGGATCACCTTTGTTCAGCAAAGCAACTAATTGTCAACTCACTTTTTAACAGTTTTCTGTCGAACTGATAGAACCACACTGTTATCACCAAGAGAATAATGCTCTTCTCTCTCCATTACTGCACAATTTCTCCTAGCTGCCTCCATGCCAAAAGCAAAAGCAGGAAGTGCAGGAACAAAAATGTTCCCCTCACAATGAAAAAGAGAAGGGGGAGTTCTCCGATGCCCTGGCCAGGTTTCCTCTAGTAGTATAAATACCACCTCAGGTCTGCTCTGAAAAGAGGGTACCAGGCTAGTGGGACTAACTCAGTCAACAAAGGTTAAATAAATAATGTAAGTTAGCCTTTCTGTTTTGTAACATACAATTGTGTGTTGCACAGTTGTTGTTGTGTCTTTTGGCTTTTCCCGGTTAGGGGTCGCCACAGCAGAACTCCGGTCCGCTAATGATTGGCAGTAGATTTTTACGTGCCGAGTTGCCGGCCCTGACACACAACCTTCAACAAAGGTACGCCCATTCACGCATGTCTCCACACAGAAGACGCTCTAGCTGAGAATCGAATAGGACAACGTCTTACTGTGATGCGACAATGCTACCGCAGCACCACCACCGCACAGTAATATACTTTAATTTGAAAGCTCTTCATTATATTAACTATATGTACTTATTCCTTAAGTACAATAATGTCTTCTTGAGGATATACTTGCATTGCAAATCAGGATGTAATTAAGTTCATTAAACTATGACCTGTCATTACCTCAGTCAGTATTTAAAAAAAAATGAACTAAAGTAAACCTTCATAATTATTATACAGCAGACCCCTGTCTTAACATCTAAATTTTTACCAAGGAGTGTCACCATGCAAATTGCATGTCCAGCACCCCAAGTGTTTCTGTATGTAAAGTGCAGTTGTTCAGCACTTCAGAAAACATTTCAATAGCTTGCAGCTCAGGTGGGAAGCTAGATGCTTCAGCCATTAAGGAGTGTAATATTTCTGTTGTATGTGAGCTCACTTCAAATGTGCTAAAATTAATTCCCTGTTCAAGTAATAATGCTATGAGGAAACAAAATTATTGCACTGGGCTGTTGCCTAGCAACCAACCACATCTCAAAGGGAATATTATTTAATTGTTTACCTTGTGTAAAAAAAATTGTGCTCTCCAACATTGTAAGTAAAAGCTATTTATATCAAAGAACTTACATTAACTGTTATAATTATAAAAACTCAATAGTAATAATGAGAAATAAACCATTTAAAGTCACAGTAACACACTGGGTAAACAAGGCAAGAGACAGTAGAAAACACAACTTAACTGTAGATCACTTGGATACTATATAACCTATATTTATTGCGGTAAAGTTATTGATAAACATAAAAATCTTTTATTATCTTATGACATTAGCAATTTAAAAGGACCTTCCATTGTTGAACCTCTAAAAAAAGCTGCTGCGAGTATCTATGATTTCTACTCTTATCTAAACAGTTGTGTGGAGCAATTTACTCCTTTAGCATAAATGGGAAATTTGGGAATGAACCCTTATGGTGAAATACTTGCATAAACAAATGTAACACAAGAAAAGGACTACTAGCAATACATAGGATATCTTTCACCATAAAAAAATATGAAACCGATTAGAAAAAAATGTTGAGTGCACCATTAGAGCTGTAAGGCTACATTGAAAATAAAATAAATCACCTGCTCCACCAAATGCAACCACAAAGCTTTCTTCAATTATGTTAAGAAACTAAGAATTAACACCTAGTGCTGCTTCAAGATATGGGAACACTTATTCTGATCCCCAAACCATTGCCAACATCCTAGCCAACAAATTCAACTCCATTTAACCCCACCTATCATTCCTTAGCCACCTCATTGCCAACAAAAATGTGCCTATCCTGAAAATCTTTTGAAAAAGTACTGTCTACACTATTGAAAACTAAGAATGCTGCTTCTATGGGCTAAGACAATACACCTGGCTGTTTGGTAGTAATTGACAACTATAGCTTTGCTCATCCCATTCTGGGCCTGGTTGAACTTGGTTTCTCCATTGGTTGGCTACCAGATTATTGGAAAACTGCCATGTTGTTCCCATTGTATAAGGGTGCCCCTGCCACAAATCTAGATAATCACACACCTATAAGTCTTAATAGTATCTTGTGTAAAGTCACAGAGCATGTCAAGTGTGAGCATATAAGCAAAGATATACTGTAGAAATAGTCCATTGATCGACATAATTTTGGCTTTATCTAAATCACATCATGTTTACTCGGTATAATTGGTTAAGGTCACAGAGGCTAAGGACATGGGCCGCTCTATCCAGACTAACTGTCTCAACAGTAATGCCTTTAGTATGATCTCCCTTGCCAGTTTAATCAATAAGCTCAGAAATCCTATAGTGTTGGAGGTACCTCCTCAACACACAAACATGTTGGCTGTGTCTTTCAAGGTTCTGTCCTAGGTCCCCTTCTCTTCAGCATCTGTTTGCCATTATGGTGTATACCAAAGGGCTGTGGTTGTTGATGTCTTCATTCTAGGGGCTATTGTATGCTTGCTTATAACTGCTCACATACTTTATCAAGAGCTTGATCACGATAACACTTGATGTACTGACTATGGGCGCAAGGTTAATGCCAAAAATATAGTATGGTTTTATTTGGGAAACAAGATTACCCTAGTTCATTCTACTAAGGACCCCCTCCCCCCTAAAATTGGCACTGTCCTCTGAGATCTGGGGTCCCTGATTGTCAACAACTGCCCTTTGACCAATGTGTTTAAATCATAGGAAGTTATTCTACATGGCATCATTATTTTCCAAAGTCATTTTCTGTAGGATTAAAGAAGTCCCAGTTCCCCTCCGTGCAATCCCTTCAGACCTTTCATTGAATACAGTGACCCTTTTAGCATGTACCCCTCCAAATATCTTTCCCAGCTAGGAAAGCTCCAGACTCATAACTGAAATTCACTGAATTAAACCTCCCATGCTACTCTCTTAGATTAGATTAAAATTCTCCAGAGAGCCTCCTTTGCAGTGATTCTTACTCAGTCTTCTGCACCAAGAAGGTCCCTGCCCTTCATCGTTTCTTTAGCCTTTTGAAGACCAGCAACATTATAATAACACTTGAATCAACGATTTTAACCTTTTTTGGCAGATAAATAAGACCTGCTGGTATGAAAGATTTGTAGCCAAGCATCTCCATACTTACAGAATAAACTTTCTGTACATATCAACAAAGCAACACATTTGCTGTCTTTAAAACCAGTCTTGTCAGCTGGATGGGTATTTTTAAATTGAACCCCAGGATATGTAGAGTGGTTAATGATAATGAAGAACACTGAACTGAGTGTAACTCATGTCTGTGAATTTGAACGCAAAATGTGCTTAGCCCAGTGCTCTCCATTATTACCAACACCTGCTTGGGTGTAGTAAATAAGCAGTAACCTAAATGCCATACCACTGCAGGACCTTTAGTAAAATACAAGCATTGCAAAACCATTACTGCATGAGCAGAGCAGTTTTTTTTTTGCTCAGAAGTAGGTTGTCCATTTTTTTAATAGTTGAGACATTTGAAATAGGACAGTGGTACTTCCAACGGATTTACTGAATAGGGCTGTATGGAACATTTGTGTAAAATAATACGAGAACTTTGTGTACTTGTGTGCATTAATAGTAAAGATGCTACAAAGTAGTACCATTGGAAATAGTGTATGAACTGAGTAGGATATGAAAGGAGACATGACAGAATTAGTGTTTTCTCTTTTCTGTACCTCTCAACCTGTTAGCTCAGGAAATCTGGACAAAGTCAAAAGTAATGGGGTGGGTGGGACAAAGGCCCAAAAAAAGAGACAGATTTTAAATATTGCTGTTATAAATTTAGAAAGATGATAGAATAAAAGGTTTGGCAATAATGGAGAACACTGGACTGAAATGATGTCTTTTTGTGACAATTTTTAAATATTGCTCCAATTTGCTTAAAAGTTAAAAAAAAAAAAAGATAAGCTTTTATATCAGTGTGCACTGGACTGAAATAGTGACTTTGCGACCATGATTTAAAATGTTACGATAGCAGCGCACATGTGTACAACTACTGTTTTCTATAACACCTCAACAGTCACAAAAAGACACTATTTCAGTCCAGAGTTCTCCATTATCGCCATGTGGTTCTGCCTGACTGGGGAAACTAATACTCCTTAAGTCCATTACACCTTACACTGGATGGACTTCTCAGTGGTAATGTACACTTTATGCCCTAGTATATGTCTATGTAACTAAATTGGGGCTGCTTGGGTAGAAAATGAGTGAAGTTAGCTATTGACCCTACAGTGACAGATATCTGTGTTTTAAAGTTGTATGTGTTAGAGTGAAATTAAGCCTGTGCTGCTGAAATGGTTAAGATCTCACAGTTTGAGCTCAGTGGCTTTTTGCCTATGGTCTTTGTTCACCATTTGGCTAAGGTTAAAAATGTAGGGCAGCTCATGGAAGGTATTCATATAGTATAATTAGTAAGTTATACTTCAAAGTAAAACATAGCACTCATGGTTCATTTATTGTTTACTCGATTAATTCTTCATATTCTGAACATTCTTTATATATGTAAATATATGCGTACTTATTTAAAAATGTTCAGGCTAACAGATTAAAAAGCAGGACAGCTAAGTAAAATTATAAATCAAGTGCGAGTTGTATGCTTTATTGCAACTATAACTTAACATGCAAAACCTAGCATTCTGAAAACTTCTGACCTCTGCTCAATTAAACACACTGGCCCGAACATCTTTGGCTTAGTTACGTTTTAAGTTGACATTTTAATCAGAAAAATATGTGCTGTGGGTCATTCTGTAATTGTTCATTGTCTTTATCCTTTTGAAACGGATTGAGGTATACCAGATAAAGACAAATGTAGCAGTTCTCCATTTCCATATGTAAATGTGATAATGCTGGCCATTTTTGTCTTCCTGTGAAGCCTGGGTTGGCTGTTTTTCGGTATGAAGTATAAATTATAATAAACAGTTTAGCAGCTGTAAATAATAACAAATACTTTTAGCAGCTGAATAGAATATCATTGCCGAATGCTGTAAAAGAATGCCATGTGTCATGTTTGGAATCTGGCATTGGACTTTTAACAAGTATTATGTGTTTTGCAGATTGTCTGTAGACAAGTAAACATTACATAACATCACAAATTTGTGACAGTCTGAGTGCTTATGCTGGATACATCTGCAACAAAGATCACTGTGCTGAAAATAATCTGCCAAGAGATGATGAAACCATATCCGATTTATCATACTCTTGGAAATGCACGCAGAGTCCACATTTAAAAGTAATTCAGAAGAATATGATGGAAAGTGTTCTTGTGCCTTCAAATATATGCACAGAATAGGCTGTAATAATAATAATAATAATGCTGAATTCACACTCATAGCTGCTTTTCAGATGAGCTTAACTATTTCATTCTAAGTACACTGATTTGCAAGATTTAAGAAACCCATTCAAGTTTTTGCTTTAATGCATAATGAGAAAGATTGTGTCTGCAAATGTTAACTGCATCCAGCACCATTGTGTATTGTCATGTATTATGAATATCAGCAATAAAACTGCATGTATTCTTTAAAATGGAAAGGACTGGATGGTTCAAACAGATGGAATACAAATAATAGGAAGTCTGAAGTCTGATGAGCACTTCACTGTGTGATTTTGCAAAACGTGCAGATAATACAGCTGTAGGAACAGTACACACCTTAATTAAAAGGGCAAAACAGCAGTAATATTAGCAAAAAGTGAAGGTAATACAGCTGTAGAAACAGTACACACCCTAATCAAAAGGGCAGAACAGCAGTAATATTAGCAAAAAGTGCAGGTAATACAGCTGTAGAAACAGTACACACCTTAATCAAAAGGGCAGAACAGCAGCAATAGGAACACCAGTGAGCTGTCAGCCTAACAGAGTAGAAGATAATTTTCATCACAGCATTTTTATTGAATTTTAACTCAGCAAAGATTCACACAGAATTCAAATTTCACATCAGCACACAGAATGCTCAGGTGATGTTTATTTTAATAATTATTTACTTTCATTGATCAGGTTAGTTTCACTTGGCCTTTGGCCTATTTTCATGAAAGTCCCAAGAAATTGAGTTTATTCCCTGTAAGGTTACTTCAAGCAGGACAACAATTAACAGTGTACCTAATTTTCAGCAAGTTTATTCTAGTAAGCACATTGACAGGGAAGCAAATGTTGTCCCAGTCCTTATGTTTCTGCCTTAACTGTGCAAAAATAATCACAGTTTGCTATCCAGTACGAATCCATTATTGAGATTCGCAAAAAGCTAGGTCATAGATTATGGAATCAAATTTACTCCCCCCATGTAGATACCATGTCTACTTTTAAAAGATTAGAGGAAGATATTTTATCAGTGTATGTAGTGAAGCTAATTCCATGGATAGAGCACCCTTTCATTGTTTATGGCTGTCTGAGCACCGCGGCATGCTGCTACCAGGAGGAGCATGCCTCCATACACTGAATCCTCTGGATCATGCTACCATGCGCAGTAGCAGCACTTACTCCTTGCATCCATGCAATACAGAGTAACACCCAGTGCTCTGCTACATGTCACCCAAGTGGCAAGACAGAGTTGCCTCCCTCCCTGCAGAATGGGCAAGCTGGCAGCAACTGCTTACTCCCATCCTCCCTAAACAGATGCCTGAGCTGCTTTTTGAACCCATGTTCATTTCTCCACAGTCTGGTTTATCCCCATACTCCATGTAGCTGATAGTGTGCTGATGTTTTATAAAGTACACTAAATACTTTCATGGAAGTGTAAGGATTATTTTTACAGGGGAAACTATGATCCCCTAGAGTAAGGATTATTTTTGCTGAGAAACTATGGCCTCCCTACACAGTTGGAGGTCATAGTTTGAGATCGTCATTTTGGAAGTGCAGGGAATTTGCTTCTACACCCCTGGTAACAAAATATAAAATATACTAACTCTGAGGTCCCACAGCCTCACAGTTTGGGGGAAGAGTACTTGTTTTTGTATCATATCATGTATTCTATATACTCCAGAGTAGTGTGTGCTCACAGTTGGTGTATTTTGCTACTAGCATTTTCCCACAACTCCCCCGCAAAAGCATCATATCTTCTGGAATTCAAATTTAGATTGAGCATCTGCAACACAAATTATATTTAGACTCACGTTAAACTATTAGTAATTGCTTTTACTGCATCATATTTACAGTACTTTGTGTAAGTTGTTTTTCAAAAGTTTACATTCACAATTTTTGGTTTTAAAAAACTTTGAACATATAGGATCTGATGTCAGTTTTCATTCATTCCTTAAGTATTAGGTTTGGATCTGATCCTCATTGCTGTAGCTCGTGGCCACCGAAAAGTTCTTGAGCTCCTCCCTACCTACAATGCATCCTTAAGATAGCTCAGATCTCATTTGCTGCTTTCATGAAATAGACTTGGTCATCTCAGCTCTTGAGCAATTGTTCAAAAAAGTCTTTATTTGTTTTTTCTTAATTATCACCTTTATTCTTACACATAGTGTATCCCTTTTTAATTGCCATTGCTGGTATTTTGGTATAATTTAATGGTATAATTTATTTTTTTTACTATAGTTTATTTCTTTAACTTTTCTCTCTACACATTCGGTGTACTCTTCCATAACGGTGTTGATGCTGTTTTCCTTCCTTACCCTCTTCTTTAAAAAAAAAAAAAAAAAAAAAAAGGGGGGGGGGTGGTTCTTGATCCTTCTTATTTTCTGCATCTACTTTAAAGATGTCTGAAAAAGGCCCTTTGGGGTTAAAAAATGCAAAAAGTGTGGCCATAAGAGGCTTCTTTTGGATGCAATGATCTATGTGTATATTGTCTGGGCCCAGATCACCTTAACATAGACTGTGCTATCTGTAAAAAAAAATTCTACCTACAAGTGATCGCTAATCATAAAAATAAACTGATCTTAAAAGGTTTACTACCTACAACCTTTTCAGAAGCAATTACTAGCGCTCAATTTTCTTCCAAGAAAACTGCAAAAAAAGTCCCCTAAACTGTCTGGTTCTTCTACCTTGCCTCTAAACCTCCAAAACAGAAGTATAAATTGAATCTGAAGGCTTCTGTTTCAAAGACGGCTCTTGGATCTCTTAAGACATCTTCGGATCTGAGTTTGTCGGATCTGAAGCACTTGCCAAAAACTAGATATTCATCTTCCATTGACATGGTACCGTCTAGGGTCCCATCTCCCTTTTTGGTGAGATGGTGGTCAAAATCCCCTTCCATTGACTCCTCTCATTCTTCCAGGTGTCTCACCGAAGCTGATGTGAATAGCGTGATGTGGAAATTTCTGTCAGCACAGATAGAGATGGAGGTTCTCCAGGCTCTTACCCCTTTGGGTCAGGAAGCCTTAATCTGTTGTACCTCTCCACTATCAGCTCCCTCTCCAATCTGGAGACCTTGGATCTGAGTTTGCAGAGACCTTCTGGAGTGCATCTGAGAATAATTGTATTCTCTTATCCAAGGGTTTCTCTGAGTGCCTCGGCTCTGACGAGTTCGGACCCGGAGGGCTCTCAGAGCTGTAGCGTCCCAATTGGGTCCAAGGTGTTGGAGTTGACTCCAAAGTTTTTGGAGCCATCTCTGCCCCTTGGAGCCTAAGTTCTTCAGGGCAAATGGAGCTGATAGGGTAGAAGCATTGCTTCTCAGCTCTGTTGGCTTCCTTCTCCTTGGGATATTCTTAGTTTGTGGTAGTGGAGAGTGTGTTCTCTGCTTAGGCTAGATGGATGATCTCTCCCTCCTTGGATCTACCTTCACAGTCTCGTGTCTCCATGCCTAGAGCCTCGACATTCGACTCCACAGGGATGGTCAGCCCACCCTCTTCAGTATACCCAGCAGGGTATTATCATATATTCTGATACTTCTCCGGAGCATCCCACTGAAGAAGTACCTTGTAAGAGAAAGTGCAAAAGGAGGCTGTTAGAGTCCCCTAATGAAATGTGTCACTAAAGATACTAATTTCTATAAAAGAGAAAGATCCCCTAGCTCACCACCCAAAGACGTCTCATTTAGAAATATTCTAGAAATTCTTAAAGGTGTGGTTGGTCCTCCCACAATAGTTCTCCAGACAAACAAAGCAGGTAATACAGCTGTAGAAACAAAGTTTGGAGAAGGATTGTGGGAGGCCCAACCACACCTTTAAGAATTTCTAGAATATCTCTAAATGAGACTATACTTTTGGAGTATGTTTTTCAACCCCTCAAAAAACCTTCTCTAGGAACCAATGAGGAGGATGAAAAATGTGGTTCAAAAAATATCAGGGTCCTTTCCAAGATCTATGTGGATGCAGTTCCCCCAGATGCAGAGGGGGAAACACAAATGGAAGATGCCACCCATATGGCAGAGGTGGCTTGCAAAACCAGGGATCTAGAGATTTTCTGTGACAGACACTATCAGTGCTTCTGAAGGGAGGCCTGATTGTCCCCTTCTGCAGGCAATTGGGGGGTCCTTTATCCCTGCATTAGAGAGCCTGGCTAGACATCACAAAAGATAAGTGGGTGCAGAGGATCATTTCCAGAAGTTATATATTTCCTTTTTCCTTTCAACCCTCATCCTCACACAAGTTTTTCAATATTACACCCAATCAGAGGAAAGCAGCAGCACTAGAAATTTGAAAGCTGCTAGAAAATGAGTCATCCAAGAGGTCCTATTGGACCAGACGTAATCCAGGACTTACTCAAGATTCTTTGTAGTACCAAAGAAAATGGGACTGAAGACCGATTTTGGATCTCAGCAACTTGAACAAATCAGTTCGACCACAAAGTTTCAAATGGACACAGTTCAGTCCGTTTTTCCTCTGTTGGCCAAGGATGGCTGGATGTGCTTGATGGACCTTCAAGACACATGTACTGTCACATAAAAGTGAACAGGAAGTCCAAAAGGTACTTATTCTTTCAGCTGGGAGACAGTTATTACCAATTCAGAGCCCTGCTCTTTGGTCTCACCACAGCTTCCAGGGTGTTCACCAAATGTATGGTGGTGATAGCAGCTCACTTGAGACTGCAGGGATTCTGGGTGCTTCCATATCTAGACGACTGGGTCATCATCTCCCCGACCAGGCATCTATTCATAAGAAGGAGAGATAAGTTACTCCAAATTTGCTCCCTTCTAGGTATCGCAACACATTACAACAAATCTCAATTACAACCATCTCAAACACTGGCGAGTATAAGGACACTTTTTAACACAGTGTCCGTAAAAGCTTCACTTTCTTTAGCAAGAGTACAAGCAATGAGATTTCTGGTCAAGAAAATTATTCACAATACAAAAATTCCAGCCCTGTCGATTCTTCAAGCCTTGGGATCAATGTCAGCTGCCATAATTTTAGTCCCCGTGGCAAGATTTCATATGAAAATTCTTCAGTGGATAATAGCAGCTACCAACACAATGGTCAGCTCTTTATCAATGAATGTCAGTTCAAATAAGGATTATTCAGGCATGCA
Organism: Protopterus annectens; assembly: GCF_019279795.1. Taxonomy (NCBI): domain Eukaryota; kingdom Metazoa; phylum Chordata; order Ceratodontiformes; family Protopteridae; genus Protopterus; species Protopterus annectens. Next base: position 694,753,797 of record NC_056727.1, read on the forward strand.
AAAAATACCTTTGGTGGTTAATAAGATCAAATCAGGTTCTACAAGGCTGTCATTTCATTCTTCCTCAACCCAAGGCCATAGTGACCACAGATGCATCCCAGTTTGGGTGAGTCTGAGGCACTTCCTGGGGAAAACACTCCAAAGCACTTGGTCCCCTGAAGAGGCCAATTTGCATATCAGTGTCCTAGAGATGAGAGCAGTGCTCTTAATGTTGCAGACCTTTTAGGATGCTCTCCCTTTAGGGACAGTTGTGATACAGACAAGACAGTATGTCATTAGTTTGGTACATCAACAAACAAAGAAGAACCTGAGCTTATTCCTTGTGTCGAGATGCACTCTGAATGTGGCAGTGGGTGATCGCTTCCAACCAATTTTTGATTACAGTGCACATTCCAGGGAAATCTAATGTGATAGCACACAAATTGAGCAGGTCCATTCTACTGCCTCACAAGTGGTCTCTCAAAATGAAAGTGACAGAAATTTTCTGTCAATGAGGCCAGCCTTGCTACGATCTTTTTGCCCCTCCCCATAAGAAGTGGAGCAGCTTCTTTGTCCTGATCCCCCCACCATGGGAATAACCGAGAGATGCTCTGCTCCATGATTACCCCCCCCCCAATCTCCTTTATGCTTACCCCTGACTCCCTTTATCCCCAAGTTTCTGCAGAAAGTTGCCAGGTTGAAGAGCAAAGTCATCCTCATTGCACCTTACTGGCGTCAACAGGTTTGGTTCCCCTTCCTTTGGCCTCATCTAATTTACCCACCTTGGATTCTGGATCCGATTCCAGACCGCCTGTGTCATGTGACAGTCATGATTCACCCGGATATCTCAAACCTTAAGCTGACAGTATGGTTTCTCCACTTCTGTTAATAGCCAGACAACCTATGTTCACATCCCGTCTGTCATATACTTTTATCTTCCCGTATAAAGCTTCTACAAGTTAACTTTACAAAAGTAAATGGAAGAGATTTGTTTGTTGGGTGCATCAGAAATGTATTGACCTCCCTTTCATGTCCTATACAAAGTTTCCTAGAGTTTTTGGCAAATAATTTCAGCAAAGGAGCTAGCTCCTCTACCATTAAAGTTCAGTTGGCAGCAATGTTTAACTTGTATATAGGAGTTAAGAATTCTTCCCTGCCCTCAACTAAGATTTCTAAGGCCTTCTTAAGTGGTTCTGTTTTACTCAGACCATTTTATAAAGACCCTACTCCACCATGGGACTTGAATCTGCTTCTGCAGGCCTTAATTCTTGCCCCATTTGAACCAGCAGCAAACTGTGATCTTAAATTTCTGATCTGGAAAACTGTCTTTCTAGTGGCCATTACCTCAGCCAGAAGAATTTCAGAGCTTCAGGCATTGTCCTCTAAATCCCTCTACTTGATTTTTCATAGGGATAGAGTGACTTTACAAACTAATCCTTCCCTTCTTCCTAAGCTGATGTCGGAATCCAGTATCAACCAGGCCATTAATCTGCTTGTCTTCTGTACCAAATATGAAAACAAGGGAGAATACATGTTGTACTTGTTAGATGTTCATAAACAATTACATTTCTACTTGCACAGAACAAAAGAAATTAGGAAGTCTGATCAACTATTTATCTCCTTTGTGGACCAAGCCCACTCAATTAGAATCATAGCAACCTCACCAGTATTTTTATCTAGGCATTCCATGGATGATATATGTGCAGCTCCAACTTTGGTCAATCCTCATACCTTTATTACTCATTACAACCTAGATCTGGTCTCATGGTGAAGGACAGTCTTTGGTTCAACCATGCTCAGGAATATCTTTCCTTAGAATCCACCCAGGATTTCAGGTAGCTGGGGACTCTGTCCCAGTAGTTGAGGAATGGATAAAAATTGACAACATCAGATAAAAAAGTTATGAACTTACCATAATGTCCCATCTGTGTTGTCCATTTTCACTCTTCCTCAACTTCCTGCCCACCAACCCCCATCCTTTGTCATTATGGACTTATGGAAGAATGGGATTTTAGAAGGACACTACTGTGCCTTATGTTGAGCTCCAGATAATGGCTTCCTGTGTCAGGAATGTTGTATTAATATTTCTTAATTTATGTATTCTAGCAAACAAGATCTGAGGTATGTTAGGGGTGGTACATTGTAGGTAGGGAGGAGCTTGAGAACTTTTAAGTGGCCACGAGCTGTAGTAAGGGCCTAGTTGGATCTGATGATCAGGTCCAAACCCAGTAGCTGAGGAAGAATGAAAATGGACAACACAGATGGAACATTATGGTAAGTACATAACTTTTTTGTTAGTTTCTCAGTTATTTCACTATTATTGAAGTATTCAGCATATGTTTTTCCATCCAGAGATGATAGTCTGCTGCTTTTACTTCAGAAACAAAATAATTCAGAATAAAAGGTGCCAGTCCAAATGCTTGTGAAATACAAATGGTCACTGTGATAGATTCAAGGAGAAAACTACGTAACTTCATTCAGTGAGTTGTTCTGACAGATTATATGTTGTCCTCTGATTATGAGCCCACTGGCATTGGTCTTTCTGAGTCTGGAGTTGATTTCCCTGTGTGGGATTAGTGACAGTGGCCTTTGTGAGATCCATGTATGTTGTGCAAACAGTGAAATGTTTGATCTTGATAGGTGTGACTTTTCCAACGATGGCTTTCAAATTCTGGTCATATGACCTATGCTTGATAAAGCCAGAGAGATCCTGATCTGATCATGGCAAAGGGGAATTAATTGTGTTAGATTGGGCTAATTGGAGGGAAGAATATGTTCCATCACCATGTATGGGATGCCTGTCAGACCCATTGGTCTGTAGTGTTCTGGATCTGATGCAGTAGCCTATGTATCAGAAGTACTACTGCCTGTCACCAAAGCTGAGAAAGACAGTCGGGTACAAGGAGACTGTTTAAGGGTGTTTGGCCATACTGTGTTATTTTGAATATTGAATAGGACTTCAGTAAAAAGAAATTGCACCCTACTTTGAATATCAGCAGAGCCAATGAGACTGCCATTCTTTATTTTCTTTTTTGTCATTTGTAACCATTTTAGTTGTGGTTTAAAGGGCTGACTCCATAAATGAGGTGGAGTATTATGACCAAAAATATGAGCTGATCTTCATCAGTTCAGATGCAAATATTACGACCTCCTGGGCTGACTTAAGGTTTATAGGTTTGACAGTATTATACATGTTGGTCTTCTGGAAACTCGAGTGCCATTACTCTTGCTCTATTATTTTCTTATTTTATATAAGGGGAGTCTTATTCCATAATCATGGAATACATTGAAACTTGATATTAAGAATAAATGTTAGTAATTTAAAAAGTGACAGGTATATTACATGGTGTCTTCCAGCATTGTGGAATAAGATTCTTCTTATATAAAAAAGCCATTCATTAAAGTTCTTTAGAAATAAAGAAATAATCTGTGTTTGCATGTCATCCGTGTGTGTGTGTGTGTGTAATTAGGAAACATCAGCATGGGGATGTGGCAGAATTTTCGAGTATGATTGCAGATAACCTTGACAGCCAAACCTATGAACCTGTTTTTAGTTTAACCCTGGAAAAGAAGTGCTTAGACATAAAATATGTAGTGTTATGCACTAAACATTTTGCTAAAGCTGTTTTCATTGTCACAGCTTCTCATTGACTCTGAGTCTTTGGCATCTTTGCAGTCACTGAGACATGGTTTAAAGCTGCAGGGAGAGCCCTGGCAGTGCAGGACTACAGTGCCTTCTACACAATCAGGCCAGCTACTGCACAGGCAGGAACCAAAAGTGGAGGTGTCTCATCCTATATTAACATATAGGATATACAACTATATAACTATATAGTGCCTTTTTTAGGCAAGGCTCAAAGGACAAAACCACCACCGTAACAGGTACAAGTATGCAAAATCTGAAAGTAATGCTACTCAATACTAGAAGTCTAAACCTCAAAATGCACTCTCTCGAGGCACTCCTAAAAATGGAGAACATGGATATCTGTGCAGTAACTGAGACCTGGTTCAAGACTCCAGAGAGCACCCCTGCAATACCAGGCTACAACTCTTACCACACTTTTCAGCCACCAAACCAGGACCGAAACACTAAAGGTGGAGGAGTGTCCATATTCACACCTCCAGGCTAGTTGCCCAACACAATGCATCCAAAATTCTCCAGGTGCAACTAACAGTAGGTAAGAATGCAATCCAAATTGTAACTTGCTACAGATCCTCCACCATGCCCCAAGATTCTCACTACACCTTTATAAACATACTGGAAAATATTAAGATATAACCAAACACCCTAATGCTGGCTGATTTCAACTACCCTGCCATTAACTGGGAAAACTACTCCTTTGCCCAGTGGTTCTTGGAATTCATAAATACCAATGCCCTGGATCAAGTAATCCATAGTCCCACCAGGGGCTCCAATATCCTGGACCTGGTCATTATCAACATGGGAAATTGATGCTCCACACCAGTGGTCACCCCCTCGTTGGTTAGGTCTAACCATAAGCTAATCACCTTTGACATCCACATCCCACCCCCCAGTAAGGAAACATCCGTAAAAAACTTCTCCAAGGCCACTTTCATGCTACTCAAGTCAGAAGTGACAAACATCATGACACCCATGCAGATGGGAACTGAAAGTTCGACTGCCGAACCCTACACTAAAGCACTGTACGAGCACATCCACTCATGCATGAATCGTGCTACCCCAAATTGAACCAAGATGCTCTCCTCCATAAAAAGGAAGGCAGTCTGGTGGTCCCATGTCATAAACAAACTACACAACAGAAGGAATAAACTGTTGCAGAAAAGAGGAAAATCCCAGGATGCAAAAAACTCCCTTACCAGCCTCCGTAAGATACTGAAATCCCTCGTAAAATCCTCCAAAGCTAGTTACAAAAATAAAATTGCCAAAGATTCCAAAGACAACCACAAGGCATTCTATAGCTATGTCAAGAATCTAACTGGCAATGCTCAGCTCTGCTCTGAGCTACAACAGAATGGCATTAAATATACTGAGCCCATGGACATTGCCAATATCCTGGCAGATCGATTCAGTGCCAACTTCACCCCCTAAAGGGCCCATCTCAATACCAAAAGATTGCCAAATTCTGGTAATCATGGCCACACAGGTAAAAAGCACACTCTCCAAAGCTAAGAATACAGCATCCATGGGACCAGACGACATCCTGGGCTGTGTACTACATGAACTACAAAATGAACTAGCACCTCATGTAAGTGTCATGTTTAATCATAGCCTCTCCTCAGACTTCATGCCCACTGAGTGGCGCACAGCTACAGTTATCCCACTCCACAAGGGGGGATCCACCTTGGATCCTGGGAACTACCGTCCCATCAGTCTGACAAGCCTGATCTGCAAGGTCATGGAACGTATTATCATGGAACTTATAAGCAAAGACATTGGCAACCTTCAAACACTGGACCCCACCCAGTTTGGGTTCGTGAAGGGCTGATTGTGTCTCCTGAACCTGATTGACTTCTTCGAATCAGTCTCCAGAGCTGTGGACAAGGGTAATGTGGTCCACACAGCCTAGCTGGACCTTACCAAGGCCTTCGACACCACCCCCCACTCTGGAATTATAGATAAACTTACTAAGTTGGGCATAATTCCCTACATCACTCGATGGGTTGCCAACTGGCTTACTGACAGAACCCACACTGTAAAAGTAGCTGACTCCAAATCCGGCTCCAGACAGGTGACAAGTGGAGTACTTCAGGGTTCAGTCCTGGGACCGCTCTTGTTTGGCATCTACTTCTCTGAAGTACAGGCTAACACTAAGGGACTCTGGCTAACAAAGTTCGCAGATGACTGTAAACTGAGAGCCATTATTGAATCCCCAAATTATGTGGATATTCTACAAAAGGGCCTTACAGAAACAGATGCTTGGTGCCAGAGCCATGGGCTCAAGCTCAATGCCAAGAAGTGTATAGTTATCCCCTTTGGGAAAAAACATGTACCCATGAATAGTTATCCCCTTTGGGAAAAAACATGTACCCATGAATTACCACATAGGTGGCAGTACACTGAACACCAAAAGTGTGATAAGAGACTTAGGAACACAGGTGGACGGAGGTCTCACCTTCGATAACCACATCGTCACAACAGTCAGGAAATCCTTCTATGTGGCACACCTCATTACTAAGGGCTTTTCATCCAGAAAAAAGGAGGTCAGTGGCCCACTGTACTTATCCCTCATTAGACCCATCATAGAGTACAAGGCCCCATTTAGTATGTACCTCACAAGACATCTGCAACAACTGGAAAGGCCGCAGAAACACCTCACTAAAAGAATCACAAGCCTAAAGCAGATGCCCTATGCTGACTGACTAAAAAACTCAGCTATACTCTGTCGTATATCATCTACTCAGAGGCGACCTCTGCTTAACATATACAAGGCCATGTCAAATCCAGAGCTGTTGGACATGTTACACTTAAAGAAATCCCAATCCATCTGAGCCACATGCTCCAGGGATCTAAACCTTGTCATCACAGTGAACAAAACATGCTGGAGGGACAGGTTCCTGACCCAGAGACTCCCCATACTCTGGAATAGACTACCCGTACATGTCAAGCAGAGCGCCTCCTTGGCCCTCTTCAAAAGGAACCTTGACGACTGGATGGGAGATAGGAAACTTACCCCGGGGATCGCGTCAGTCGTCCTGCTAGACAGGGGTCCAGGGAAGAAAATATTGTGGAAAGAAATAGCCAGGGAATTGTTATGGCTAGGCTTGTACAGGCCCTAGGGCCGATAGCCTAGTATCAACCTATGAACAACAAATTCACCTCAAGACTAGTCAAACATGATGACTCGCACGAGCTTCTTCATGTCCAGATTTCCATAGGCAAAGCCCATATCATATCCTTGCAAGCTATGGGTCACCCTCTGTGACCCAAGAAACACATAACTTGGATTTACTGCAGGCCGTCACCATTCAGTCCAATATATTCATGAGTGACTTCAACTGTCCTGCTGTAAAGTGGGATACTTGCATGATCCCAAACTTACAAATCCATGGATTTCTGGACTTTATAAACACAAACACCTTTGACCAGATAGTCAGTACTTCCACTGGGGTGGCAAACATTTACTAACCTGGTACACACAAACATGGGAGAACACCGTTTCCCCCCACCCCCCTAGTGTAGTATCCTATCTGGTAAGGTCATAGTGCAATGCCGTCTCCTTCATAATAAAAATTAATTCTGTGACCACAGCTAACTCAGTAACATTTAGGAACTATTCTAAGGCAAACTGCTTACTACTAAGTGATAACCTGTCAAAAATTTCAAGCCCCCAAACCCTGAGAACACAACTGCCTATGTGTAATTGTTCACAGAAATCTTGTATAGTCAATAAATGCAGAGAACCAACTGTCCTTAACAGAAATAAGCCCAGAAATTACGCAAAAAACAAACTACCCTGGTGGAATCCAAACATAAATGGGTTGTACAACAAAAGAGAGAAGTCATAGCCAAGATTAGAAGTGCTATGCCCGGCATGTTAAAACAGTGTCATCAATCTAAACAAACAACTTTGCGGGCAAATTAAGCCTACTAAAGCCAAATTTAAGGTAAATATATCCTCCCAAGAAAAAGACAACCACAAGGTTTTCTTTAGCTATATTTGTAACCTCAAAGCAACACATAGCTGGTTGACAAATTCAGTTTCACTTTTACCCTCCCCCGTCTCCCCTGGCCACCCCCCAGGAAATACCATCAAACAAAACTCCCCCAACTAATGCTAGGGAGCAGATCCTATTTGCACTTTCTAAGGCTAAAACCACTGCATCAGAGGGCCCCCAAAATATCTCAGGATGCCTCTTAAATAGTCCGAAACATGATGTATCGAGACCACTTCAGACAGGCTTTATGCCATACAAATGGAGAAATGGAGCAGTTATCCCTCTGCACAAGGGCAGGCCACTATCGGACACTGGGAACTGCAGAACCATAAATCTGACTAGTCTTGTATGCAAAGCCATGGAAAGAATTATTAAGGGAAATGATTAATAAGGACATAGAGCATTTCAGATGCTGGATCTGACCCAGTTTGGTTTGTCAAGGGTAGATCCTTCCTGTTCATCCTGGTGGACTTTGAGAAGGTCACCAGGGCAATGAATGAGAGCAGAACAGTGCATTCTGCCTACCTTGACCTGGCTAAGGCACTTGATGCAATACATTGGCATTGTAAACAAACTCCTGGATATAGGCATAAAAACCTTTGTTATGTGCTGGATAGCCAGCTAGCTTTCAGATAGGACCCAGGAATTTAGGAATCCACAAAGAGGCCAGTCACCAGCAGAGTCTGCTCCTTTTTGGTATCTGTTTCTCAGAAGTCAAGGTTAATGTCCAGGGCCTCAAGCTGACAGGTTCTGCAGATGATTGCAAACAAGGAGAGGTCATAGAATCCCCCCAAGACACTAACATCCTATGGGAAGGACTAACACAGACAAATCACTAGTGCTAAAGCCGGGTCTTTATCACGTTGTCAAACTCTTACAAGTTTGAATGTCATATGGTCGACACCATATGATCGAACGTTTAAAAGTTCGAACATTTCAACGGAGATCTCAGTACAGTGCGGAATGGAAATATTTCCCTTTTCTGCACTGTAGTGCGATCTCAGAGTTGGTATATTTAAAGAGCAAGGGGTGTGGAGGGCACTGCACACCATGTTTAGGGTGCCCCCCCTGCTTAAACCGTTCAGGTAGTTTTTTTCTTTGGTTTATTTTTTTTAATTGCATTTTCGAACTTTTAAAAGTTCGATCACATGGTGTCGACCGTATGACGTTCGAACTTTTAAAAGTTCGAATATGTAATATAGATGCCCAAAGCCATGACTTAAAACTCATTGCCAAGAAATGCATAATATTGCCCTTTGAGAAGTCAGCCACCCTAGGAAATTACCTCATTGATAACACAACACTAAGAGTAGAACCAGTAGTCAGTGATATGGGTACTTATGTAGAATGTCACCTGGCTTTTGACCAATATGTACCTAAGGTAGTAAGGAAATCATTCTAAGTTGCTCAACTTGTAGGCAAGGGCATGGCATCTAGTTCCAAGGAAGTCATCATTCCACTGTATTTGGCCCTCATCAGACCCATCATTGAGTGCAATGCCCCTTGGGTATGTACCTGACCAGACACATGCAACATCTGGAATGTCCACAGAAATTCATCACAAAAAGAATACGGGGAGTAAACAGCATGTCCAGTGCAGATCACCTCAAAACCTTGTCTCTATACTCTGTTCCGTACAGACTGTTGAGAGGAAATCTATGCCTAGCATGCAAGGCATCTTTGTATTCCACTCTGGACCTTTTGCATATCTGCAAAAGGAATAGCATTGGAATTACTCTATCTCGGATTTAAACTTTGCTTTTTGCATAAAAAGCACACTTTGGAGGGACAGATATGTATCTCAGAGAATTCCCCTTCTCCGGAACAGGCTTCCCATACATGTGAAGCAGAGTTCTTCCCTAACCCTATTCAAGAGAAACCTGGACCAGCATTTGTGTCTCTAATGGACAGAGGCATCCTGTAAATCTTGACTTTGCTTACATATACCACTTAAAATAATTTCTAAGGGAAATAAAATTATGGGATGCAATGGGGATGCTTGGGTAGACTTATAAAGGTTCCAGTGGTCGTTCTAGTATACACCTATAAACCTATAAATCAGGTATGGAAATAGGATGCATAAGGGAAGCTGGTGGTGGAATGCAGAAGTACAGGAAATAATCAAAAGAAAGAAATACATGACGTAAGATATAAAAAATATGGATCAGGCAGAGTGAATAGTGGCTGGCTAACAGAAGCTGAGAGAGCAGTCAGAATGGTATAGAAGAAGGCATCACAGAAACTCTTTAGTGCCAAATCTGCAATAAGACTACAGCTGAGGATGCATTTTTAATCTAAAATGTGCTATTTTTCTAAGTTAATGCACTTTTACTGAAAATGCATTATTTTGTTCTTCAACTAATACTTTGTTCAGCCCTTTATATAAGGCCTGATAGATTTGTATATAGCCTTTGTGGGAGAGAAGTTATTGCTGTAATTTTCAATGTCAGATTTCATCTGGCTTCTTATAGATCTTTTTTTTCCCTACTTCCCAGCCTGACCCTTAGTGTCTCATATGTTGTCCACCCTAATGTTAATTTAACTTCCAAATTAATTCCCTCCTCCTCTTTCATTGCTATTGTCGGTATCAGTCGTTTAAGCTTTTTAAATAATTTTACCCTCCCATTGTATTACTTGGATCCAAAATATAGAGTTCCCACCCAGCCAACCAGTATTGCTGTTGACTTAACTACCCTGTACTATAACTTGTCTTTGGAGACTCCTCCCAGCCTCATTTTATCTACTTGTACTAGAAAGTAGAGGTTATCCAGAGGGCTCATGTGAAATCTGATATCCCACCTGTGACCCAGAGGGTGACAGGACTAACAAGAAACAGGATATATAGGTTTACTCCAGATAAAATCACTTTAGCTAGCAGATCTAGGAGATTGTCTTTCTGATATCCTCCCTGTGGGAGGAATAAAGACACCTTGATGAAGTTTCCAATAATTTATTCAATTGAGCAGGTAGATGGACGAGTGTTCTTGTTCTTGCCCTCAGAATATGCGTCTGAAATTGGTATGAAACTACTTTTGAGCAGTATCTTACTTTCTTTAGAACAAGAACACTCGTCCAGCTACATGCTTAACTGAATAAACTACTAGAAACTTCAACAAGGTGTCTTTATTCCTCCCACAGGGAGGGTATCAGAGAAGAGAGTTTCCTAGATCTGCTAGCTTAAGTTATTTTATCTGGGCTAATCTTTATACTCTGTGTCTGCTTGTACTAGTACGCATTAGTAGATCAAATGGAAACGTTTCTCTGTTTGGACTGCTTAAAGCTCAAGTTATCTTTCTTATTTTCCTGCCTGCTTAGTGAACAGTGCACTACCTAGAAGGTTTAACCCTTTTTTCCATATTTCTTTTAAAATCTGCTCATGCTAGTGTCCTAGTATGAGTCCTAGTTGGATCACCGAAGTTTCAGAACCGAGACCATATGATCGAAGTTTTGAAACTTCGAAATTAAAAGAAAAATAAAAACTATTTTTTAAATGTTTTTGCAGGGGGGAGGGCAAGCCCCCCTGCACCTGCCACACCCCTCGCTAATTAAATATATCAACAAAGAGATCACACTACAGTGAGGAAAATGGCAAATTTCCCATTCTGCTCTGTACAGTGACAAACCATTTGAAGTTTCAGAACTTTGATTATATGATGTCCGGCCGTATGATTGACATTTTAAAACTTTGGTGATCTGATAAGAACCCCCTACTATATAGACCCCTCATACAAATTAACTTCAGTAGCACTGATTAGTACTCCTTATTTCTCCAGGTAATAAATATCATGAATTCACAGTTTACCATACTGTCTGTTGCCAGCCTGATAACAAAATGAATGCCTAGACAGTGCAAGAACTGCCTTAGGCTCACTGGCAACCATTTTGATTCTTTCTAGCAAATATTTCATATGCCAAACAGAGGTTTGATGTACTGGGCACACTGTGTCAGACTAACAGGCAAATCGCATACACTAAAAAATAACTACAAAAAGGGGTCCCTCAGCTGGCAGGCTGAAGTGCTCAAGATGGCAAGACTAATACAGTACATCTTTTAATGTCAGACACACAGATGTATCACTCATCAAGCTGAGCAAGGACAGAATGACTGTTAGCTGCCTGTCATGTACCATCATCTGTAGTGTCAGTAGAGCCCTCATGCCCTTTACCCTAATTACACGTATGTTATGGTCATTGCATATGTGGGAGTAAATGACTTGAAACATACCTCCTTGGCTTGTATGAAGAGGGACATGGATGCTGCTCTCAGAATATGCATTTGCAGTTGGTGTGAAACTAATTTTGAGCAGTATCTTACTTTTTTCAACAAGAATGATGCCACAATAAAAAACAAAAGATAACTGACTTCAGTTAATAACTGACTATGGAAATGCTAAAGTCAGTGTTATTACATTAATGGACACAGTTTTGAAAAACAATTTTTTGTTTTTCAAGGGCCAGTATTTTAGGCAGGTCACTGGGGTTGCCATGGGAGCATCGTGTGTCCCCATGTTTGCTAACTATGCTATGGCCGAATGGAAGACTCAATACATAATGGATAGTGAATACTGACATTGTCGGCCACTTTATACTCGTTTTTTGGATGATATTTTCCTGTTGTGGATTGATTCTGTTGATAAGTTGCAATAATGTTTTACTTATATTAACAATACTGTGCATTTTTTAAGTTTTTCCTCTACATTTAATATTGACAAAATCACATTTTTGGATGTTTAAGTAGGAAAAGATTTTGTCAATCATAAATTCATTTCCAATTTTTTGAAAACAATACCTGTTCAAATTCATATCTTCACTTCATCATCTGGTGTCCGGATGGTCAAAAAAAGTCAGTAGTAAAAGGACAACTTGTATGTCTTGCCAGGATGATTTCTGAGTATGAGATGTTTTAAGTGAATGTGATTTTTTAGTGGGTATGTTTTTGAAGGAAGGGCTATCCCATTGATTTCTTAAATAATATTAGAGAGATGAGGTTGTTATTAAAAGAGAATTAGGTGTTTACGCACCAATTCTTTCTAAAATTGCCACTAAAATATTGAATCATTAAAACATATTACAAGTTCTTCTTTTGACAATGGTAAAAAATATATTTCTGCCTTAACCCTGGATAGTAAAGCTATTGAGGGTTGTGTTTATAAAAATTGGAATTTATTCTTGTTGGATCCTGCTATCTTAACAAAGATTGGTGATAAACCATATATGGTGTATAGAAGACACAAGATATTTAAAAATTATCTTGAGTTCAATAAAAAAATCCGATTTTACAGTTATTCAGAGGAAGAATTTAAATGTGGGTCTTGCTCCCAATATTCTTATGCTGTTAGTGGTAACAGTTTTGTGGTTAGAGGCATTATATATAGAGTAAAAGGTCATTATACTTGTTAAAAAAATGTGATTTACTTAGCCCAGTGTTTATCTTGTCCTGCATATTATGAAGGTAAAACCTCTAGAAGATTTAAAGACTGCATATATGAACATTTATTGGACATTAAGAATAGGAAATACAAATGCCTTGTATAAACACATTGCTAAGAGTGATTCACATAAATTTGGTTTCAGTGTCATTAAACAAGTGAATAAGGACCTGCAGGGTAAAATAAATTAAAATTTGAAAGCCTGTGAACTCGGATGACAGCTCAGGCTAAATGCCACGATTTTGTCTGGGTTGAATGGTGCTTGTTCATTAAACCCCATTTTAAAGTTGAAACATTTCAGTATTATGTAGTGAATTACGTAAATTGTATTTTATTGCTTAATTATTTCATGTATCTCATTGGCTCTTCTTTGTCAGATGATTTTAAATTTTAATACTTAAGTTTGGTAATTTACTTTATGTATTATTTCTAATGAAGTTCTGAAAATAGTAGGAATGAAAGCGCTTAATTGATTTTTTAAATAAAAGTTGTTGCTGGCTCGAACTGGTTGTCCTTCTACTGCCTACACTGGAAGTTGTTCCTGACCTCAGTTATTGACTTGGTTATTGATGTCATGCTAAGAGGATTCAAGAGATATCAGCCTGGGAGGAGGTGAACATTAACCCTGACTGTATTGCATAGAATGGGCTGCATCTCTGTGCTCATGGCTTCTGTATGTATTGGCCAGTAACTTTTCCTCCCCATTAGTGGCTTTTTAGTCTTCTCAAATTATTTACATAGCCAATTAAAAAGAATCAAAACTAATGTCAGAAACCTTGGAGTTAATGCCCAGTAATGCTCAAAGGTAGCGCTGATGAATGTGAGAAGCCTAAACAAGAGGTTGTACTCCTTACAGGCATTCTTAACTCTTGAAAATATAGATGTCTGTGTAGTTACTGAAATGCTGTTTCAGAACAGCAATATTGCCCCCATAGTGCTGGATTTCAGTGCCTACCTCTGGTGGTGTATGGGGGGTGGTCTGTATTCCTAAAAAGCCATCTCACCTCCAGACTCTTAGGCCAGAATGATGACCTTGAACTTCTCAGTGTCCTTTTCATTGCAGACAGAACTCTGTACCATATCACAGCCAAATACTACACCCTGCTATCCCATGAGGCACATTCAGACAAACTAACAACCTTCTCTATTGACCCAAATACTATTCTGCTGAGTGACTTCATCTGTCCCTCCATTAGCCGGGAAATCTACGTCACCTCCAATAAATATGTGCAAACATTTGTTGGACTTCCTTAATGGTAGCTTCCCAGACCAACTGGTTCAAGTCCCTACTAGGGTTCCAAAGTTATTGGACATGTTTCTCGCCAATATTGTCTCCCTATGCTCAACAGCTACTTGTCACTGGTCAGATTAGTAACACTCACTACGAGGGTAAACCCTGACTTGCCACAAATCCTTTCTGTCTATAAAGACTACTCCAAAACCTAATCCAGCTACCAGTGACCTCATTAAATATAAGCACCCTCGTCACCTTGATGACCCTAGTTTGCATGCTGCCATATTTGTGATAATTTCTGTGCTGACCTCAAACACGCACTGAGACATATGTCCCCATAAGATATAAATACAATGCCAAAGTCAAGAATAAACTCCTAGTGGTGGAACCCTTGCGTAAACAAAGTATACAATAAGGAAGGAGCTCATAGCCTGTAAAAGCAAACTTAGTACCCCTGCATATAGAGATGAACTCAAAAATCAACAATAAACTCAGAAACAAAATCAAGTCTTCTAAAAGTAAGTATGGAATGAGAATTACTTCCTCTGCTAAGAGCAACCACAAAACTTCAGCTATGTCAGAAACCTTGGAGTTAATGCCCAGCAATGCTCAGAGTTGACATAAAAAACACAGCACATACTCATTCCCTGAGGACATAGCAAACATGTTACTGGCAAATACATTTCTAACTTTACTAGCCTCTCTCTCACTAACTTTCCTCAATTTATTAGTGCAGTCACGTCACCCCCTCTGATAACCTCTGAGCAAGTCCTGGGTGCTCTATCCAAGGCCAGAAACACTTGATCCATGGGCCTAAATGTGCCAGGTTATGTTCTTGTCAGTACCAGACACTGTCTGGTAAACTCTCTGCTAAACCTACTTAACCTCATTCTGTCCATTAGATTCATGCCAGAGGAATCCACTGCTGATCCTGAAAACTATGGAGCTTTAAGCTTCAACAGCCTTATCTGCAGAACAATGGAGCACATCATTATTGAACATGTTAACACGGACATGGGCTGTCTACAAGCCCTGGACCCAGATCAAAGTAATATAAACTCCTGTGTTACTGACTGGATAGCAAGCTGGCTGAAAGAACTTAATCTGTTAGTGTGTGAAGCACACTGTCTGAAGAGTAGCTATCTGTGGTGTGCCCCCCCCCCAGGGGTTAGTCCTAGAATCATTTCTCTTTGGCATTTACTTCTCTAATGTCAAGGCTGACTTCATCGGCCTGTGGCTGACCAAATTTGCAAATGATTTCTAACTTGGAGCTGCCATTCACTTCTCGTTTGACTTCCAAATTCTTTAGGAGGAACTACCATGCACCAGTAAGTGTTGCATATGACTCAGCTTGAGAGACACCAGTGTTTTTTCATTAAGATAATTAAGGGCAGGACTTAAATTCTGCATTTCTTGGCATTTAGTTTATTTTGGCAAAACTGGTCACCCATGCACCTACTACATAGGTGAAACCCATTTGAAAGTTGATGCTGCCGTTATGGACCTATGTACTTTCATTGACAACAAGCTATCCTCTGATCACCATGTATCCACTGTTAGGAAATCCTTTTACCTAGCCAGACTAATCACCAGGGGTATTTCTTCCAGGTCTAAGGAACTTATCAATCCTTCTCTACTCCTCCAACATCAGGCCCATAATAGAATGTAATGACCCTTTTGGTTTGCACCTGTCTAAGCATATGACTCAGCTTGAGAGACACCAGTGTTTTTTCATTAAGATAATCAAGGGCAGGACTTAAGCTACCCTGACTACCTTAAAGTGCATTCTCTCTCTTTCTATTTCCTATAGACTTTTGTGCATTGAACTCTGTCTAGCCTACAGAGACTCAAATGATCCAGTCCTGTGAAAACATCTGCTCATTTGCAAAACTGAAAACACATCAACATTCACTCAAGTGATCTTAACTTCCACAAGAAACATAAAAAACGGCCTGCTACTGAGACAGATATATATTCCAGAGAATCCCTCTTTTATGGACTAGACTTTCTTTGGATGTAAAGCAAAGTAGCTTCCTTACCTTCTTGAGTGTAACCTGGATGAATGGAAGGGCAGTTGTAAATGCATCTCGGACCTGGCCCTTCAAGCCTTCATTTAAAGAGTAGAAACTAGGTTTAAATTAATAATGCCAATGGGGATGTACAGTTTGGGGTATTATGGCTAGGCTGGTGCTCTGGATCAGCAACCTAGAATGTGCCTATGAACTCTGCCAGCTTCTGGAAGGTGACTCAGCAGATGGCACAAAGAAGCTCTATCAGGCTGTGAGATAATGAAAGAAGAATAAAGCAGATAGTAGCAAAGGACATTCATTAAGGATGTCAGTAACAGTCTGCTCACCAGTCCATTTGCTTACATAGTGTTGTGATAAGCTTTTGTACCTGCTCAGGTTGTACCAGATGGAGGTTACAGAACAGGGTGCAGTATTCTGTAACTGGTCTGATAAGAGCCATATAAAGTTGCACACTTAAATCGATTGCATGGCTGTCAAACCAACAGAGGTTAAGGTGGCCAGCTCTATATGGAGATGACGACAGTTAAATGAGCATCAGATGAAGGGTCATCATCCAAGAAGAATCAAAAATCTTTTACCATTTCGTCAACTTTTAGTGTTTTGTACTTTTTTGTCACTGATTTTCATGATCAGGACTCTGAGCTTCATATTCCGCTTAAATGTTCACTTTGTCAGTTTATCACGTCTGTCATTTTTTCTGTTGTGATTGTAAGAGGTGTAAATAAATAGCAGTGCTTTTATTTTATTTCTAGTACTTAGCTTTAATCTGGTAGTGATGTAACCTTAGTGACCATCGTTCTATTCTGATTCAAGACTTTGATTTTGGATTTGTTAAAAACAGCCTTCAGTGGTTTGTGGTCAACATAAAACTCCTTGCCAAGCAATTATATATATGAGCATGGCCACACGCCCATATTGTGCTACTTCTGTTTTGGAATTTTGGAATATCTTCTCCACATCTGATGATGTGCTGATATAGTCTGTATTTTTTTTGTCCTCCTGTCCTTGACTCAGAATTGACACTAAGATTGCTGAACTGACGTACTATAATCAGTACCTCATATTGTCACTGTCTTTAAGGGATGCTATTTTTTGTTTTCCAGATAATTTAAATAGCCCATCCTTTTATTTTAGCTCACAAACATCTTTAAGTACCTTGACTGTGCATATTTAACTGCATGAAATAAACAAGTACAGTTGCCATTTGAAAAACATGACAAAAACATGTTTTCCAATACCTTCTTTTTGGATTATGTAGAAAGAAACTTTTTACTTCTAAATTTCTCATTTCTGCAGAAAGCTCTTTCATTTTGCTCACCTGTGGTGTTATATATGCTGTTT
The DNA here is from genome assembly GCF_019279795.1 of Protopterus annectens. Taxonomy (NCBI): domain Eukaryota; kingdom Metazoa; phylum Chordata; order Ceratodontiformes; family Protopteridae; genus Protopterus; species Protopterus annectens. The sequence continues at coordinate 694,771,448 of NC_056727.1, forward strand.
GCAGTTCCAATCTGAGCTGCTGATACATCTTGCATCACAAGAGAACTGGCCAATCAGGTAGTAGGGCATCTGTGCAACTCTAGATGAAACCACATGAGATTATTAATTATAATTCAGTTTCCCTGGCAGTCAAGGAGGTAACCTGGCAGAAGGTTTCCTATACCTTCTTTTTGGATTATGTAGAAAGAAACTTTTTACTTCTAAATTTCTCATTTCTGCAGAAAGCTCTTTCATTTTGCTCACCTGTGGTGTTATATATGCTGTTTGCAGTTCCAATCTGAGCTGCTGATACATCTTGCATCACAAGAGAACTGGCCAATCAGGTAGTAGGGCATCTGTGCAACTCTAGATGAAACCACATGAGATTATTAATTATAATTCAGTTTCCCTGGCAGTCAAGGAGGTAACCTGGCAGAAGGTTTCCTATCTGTACCAGTATCTTTGGAGATATCATCTTGCTACTTCGGAAGTTTAATTTGGTGGTTTTGCACAGCGTTACTAAGGCAAGTTTCTGCTACTTCATCAGTGTAGTATTACAGCTGCAAGCCATTGCCCTGACTATAACACAGGCAACCCAGGGTTCATTACAAGCTCTGGTGTCTTAAGACACTGCCAGGGAGGACAGCCAAGCCTGTCCTGGGAGTAGAGGAAGGTGAGGTGAGTCCATGGTCCTCACAACTTGGTTGGATCTGCCTGGCAGAGATTGGAGAAAATCATTGCAAAGTGCCTCCCACTACTGAACAGAACAACTTGTCAATGTCAGCCTCTTGGAGAAATTTTGTGTATTCTGTCCATTGCATGTCCCACCTATATTGAATGTAGCAATGATTAGTTCATGCTTCGCAGATTGATTGGTTTTACATCCAGCTGTTGCTTAACAGAGCTATCCTAGGCAACCCAAGCTAGGCAGCTGCACTCTGGTTGGTCAGTAGGTTATTGACCCAGGGTTGCTGGGCTTTATGGCATGCACACACTGGCCAGTTGAGGCACATAGTCCCCTACTGCACTATTAGCATGGATTCCCTCTCATAAATCTAAGTAAGCCGGGTCCTCAGCCTACTTATCAACAGCATTCTTTTTGTAACCATCTTTATTATATCATCACATTTTAATAAGTAACTTGGGTTTACATTACATTATTAGAGAAGAAAACACACCATAACAGTTTTCATTATTGTCATAACAACAGTTTTCATTATTGTCATAATTTTTTTAACAGCTTTCATTCTCTTGAATACTGTATAAGTTGCTGATTTCCTGCCTTCCCTTAAATCTCACTCCTCTTCCTCCGGAACATTAATCTGCTTATATTGTTCCCACAATTTCATTTTGTTTCTATGAAATGTGTCCCTTCTCTTTTCTAAGGATCCCACCCCCAGTTCTTTTGTCTGATTTACAATATTTAGTATTTCGATCACGGTTTATATTTTGATTTCCTTTTTCTAGTAATTGCTTTTTTTGTAAGCCAATAACATTAAATTTAGTAAGGCCTTACGATGTTTAGGTAATTCAAGACCTATATCCCACTCAAAAGAATCATATTCTTAGTTCCTAACATTTGTTCCTCTGTCAAAGTACTTTGTAGGGTTTTTTTTTAAATCTTCCAGCTTGTTACATTCCCAAAAAAATTCATTCACAATTACCCGCTTTCCTCATCATGACTTCAGCATTTGCTATCTTTCTGAGGAAAATCCTATAGTCTGCCACTGACTTGGTTCTTAGAATGCTTTATAAATATAATATTCTGCTTGTTTTTTTCTTACTTTCCTTAAGAACTTGCATTCACAATCCTAGTGTGACTTGATCTTATGAACTCCAGTACCCTGACACACACCATTTCATCACCATCCCTTTCCACTTTGATTTATAAACTTCTGCTTGAGTTATGTATGTAAGTCTTAACTGCATAGTTCTAAAGTACTTCTTCAAATCAAGTAACCCTAAAACACCTTGTTCTATGAGAAGAATCAGCTTATCCCACTTTGTTCTTGCCCTCTTTCATTCTCAAGTAAATTCCTTTAACTGTTTATTATTGTTCACAACTTCTCTGCTGGTTACTAAAAATGTACTTGACCTGTGTATAAGACTAAGGGGACTAAAACATTTCACTGCTTGTATCTTACTTTCCATACCCATAATAACAAGCTTCCAGTTTCTAAGTTCTTATAGTAATCCAAATAGAAACGCTGAAGTTAACATAGAGTGTTAAAACGTAAAAAAACAAGCAATCCAAATAGAAATAATGAAGTTACCATAGTGTGTATATATGCTTTATGTTTATTGGTTGTTTTTCCGGGGGTGTGTTTTTAAATTTTTCTACTTAAGGATGTCTATTTTTTAATTTGGTGGTTCTGATGTCTGATTGATAGAAGATGAAAGCGCTAAACCACTGTTGTGTTCGTAATTACATTGGAGAACCTTGCCTTCCAGAGTGCTGCTTTTGATTGCTGTTATATTACCATTTGCTTAAATTCTTCTCACGTATCTGTAGCTGACATGACAGATCCCTTTTTAATCTACACACCTAAATTCTTCATCTTATGATGTCCCCATATTTATGGGTTTGTGAAAAGAGTACATGGGCTAATAGTTTAGTGTTTTATCTTTTTCTGGGTTATTTAAGAAATACTTGAACTGTCTCAGCGCTGAAACACCCCTTTCAGAATTTATCAAGTACAAAATAATATTATCTGCAAATAAAGCTAACTTTTCGTGAATGTCATAGAGAGAGAGAGAGAGAATGAGAATTAACCCTGTGTTTTCATTAGGAGTCACAAATGCTACCATTGCCCTACTCATAACATCCTAGCTGACTCTATTGAATGCTTTCTCTTGAAAAAAAAAAACACCAACAGTAGTGGTATTTTCTTACACTCTGCTTCCCTGTCACATATTTGCCTCCTCCCCACAAAATCGTATTTATCAAAGTTAATAGATATGGTTTCTTACTTTTTGCCATTCTCTTAGCTAATATAGACAAATTACATAATCATAGTTTAAATTGAGGTGGGTCTGTATGAAATTGTATTAGAAGGATCCTTATCTTTTGTATTATACAGCTATCATGGCTTTCTTCCAAGATGCTGCTACTCCCCCACCCCATTTTTAAATATTGTTAAACAAAACGTTCCGGGACTTTTATCATTTTCTTCCCTGCACACTTACAGGTTCCTCCTGGAATACCATCTGCTCGTGGAGACTTTCCTGTTTATTGATTATTACATAACCATTTTTATCTTCTCTTCCTATCTTGGCTATTCATTTTCGAGCCTTGTCTTCCTCTAGCTTTTGGCATAGTTAAGTCTTACACAAATATTTCCATTGTTTTCTTTTCTTGTTTTCCCTGTAACTCTGCTTTGGAAATGTTATGAAAATTTGTGTAAAGTATCTCTGATACCTGTAGACAATTTCTGGTTATTTTTCTTGGCGTAGACTCCCTATGTTTGGCTAGAAGTATTTCTTCTTTCTGTTGCCCAAGTCATTGTGCTAAAAAGCTTTTGCACTCTAGAGTTGTTATAAAGAAATTGTTGCTTAAAAGCAACCCTTCCAAGTGCATGCATAAAATACTCCCTTATTTCTACTTGCAGTTGCTTTTCTTCTGCAATGACTTTGTCAACCTTTCTAAGTAAGTCCCTGTTATGTATTTCCCATCTCTCTTTCTTATTTCCAACATGTTTTTAAACTCCTATTTTATTTTATCCCACTCACTAGATTTCCTTTCTGAAATGATTTCTCTCTTGCTGAATTACTCTTGAATATATTCAGTATCCATTACTTAAATTCATTTTTTAACTGGTAAGTAGGAAAGTGCCACTGTCTGATTTAAGCATCATTACCCTGCATATTTGTCTTCATTTTGTAGGTCCATGATATGATATAGTTAATGGATGGGTCTCAGAGCTTTCAATTAATCATATATACTCCTGTGAAATATAATTTCTGCTCATTATAGCCTAATTGTATATTGGGGAATAATATATAAATTCTGAGTTCTTAGTGGTAAATTCACTTCAAATATATCAAATGTTCTCATATACTTTGTCAGAAATCTACAGTCTTTTGTTGTATTTTTCTTCTAGGTCCTCTTGATACATCCTCACTATTGCAAATTAGGTTTCCTTCCCCACCCATAAATAATATTTCCTGCTGGAAACTTATTGTTTCTTTCAAAATGCTCCATAATAGTAGTTATGTGGAATATAAATGAATGCCATTGTAGTCCTCCTCCACTGCCAGAGGCACCTTACTAGAACAGATCTACCATTGTCTCTTTTCCTCTGCCATCACTATTGAAGGGCCTGTCACAATCAGTGTTATTGTTCTCCTTTCTGATACTCATGCTGAATGTCTACTTTTAATGCCCTTCTTTATCAAATTCACTTGCTCATTTCTATCTAAATGTGTCTCTTGTAACATTGCTATTTGCAGCCTACGATGTAATTCATTGCTCATTGCTTTCTTTCTGTATCTGCAAGGTCCTTGCATATGAATACTGACCAAGCAGTCATTCTGTTAGAAAGCTATCACTTCCACATATTATACATGGATGTTCTTCTTGGCTCTGTCCCCCCAGGTTCTTCAAGTTTCCCAGTACAAGTCCAGTCTCCTCCTCCTCCGATCCATCCTTTGGCTTCGAAGTCGCATGATCATGGCTGCTTGAGGGATCTGGGGTATAGTGTATGGATCCTGCCATCCTCCACTGTGACTTTTGCCTTGACTACCTCTGTCATGATATCGCAGCGAGTTTTGGATCCAAGAGGGTCCCATCAGAGCTGTCTCTTCCCCTTGGCACTTCAGCACTGGACAGTTTAGGTCAGATTCTACCAGGGACCCAGGGCTTGGGGGTTTTGACCCTCTGTTCCTCTGAGCCTTGGCCCTGATGGAATTGGGGACGGATTCTCTGGGTCTGTTGGCTTTCCTAGTGGTAAAAAGGTCTTTCTATACCCACAGGGACCGGTCCCTTAGAGCCATGACCCATCCCGCAAACCCCTTTGGATCAGAGACTTGAGCCTGTCATTCCTGTCCTGAGTCAGCCGATCCAGACTAGCCTCCAAACTCTTCCCCAGCAGGGAACCCCATCCTCTTCAGAGACCTCCCCTGAGTAACCTACAGAGGAGGTCCGTCATAAGAGGATGTGCAAAAGGAGGCATGTTGACTCCCCCTCAGTCAGTCACTGCGGATACAGACTTTAATGAAGGGGAGGGATCTCCCAGATCACCACCAGAGGATGTCTCCTTCGAAGATATTTTAGCGATCCTATGGCAGAGAGGTGGTTGGTCAGCCCATTCTCCATCCTGTGAGGAATCCATATTTTTGGAGGACTTTGGGACAGACTCGTCTACATCATGGGTGGTTCCCCTAGAGGACGAGTTAGTGGACGGTGCCCAGCTAGGTCTGGAAGGAGCTGGACTCGGTCAAACCAATCCCCAAACGACCTGACAAATTTTTGTGTCCCCCTAAAGACAGACCTTATTGGAGTAAGGATATTCCAGTGGATGCCATGGTTGTGGTTGCAGCCACCAAAAAGGAGCTAGCAGAGCTGCACTGTCCATCCTCCAAACAGGATGTCCAGACCAATGAACAGGTTTGGGAAGAGCATTTATGCCTCAACTACTTTCTTGCTGAGGGCATTGAACTACCTGGCACACATTACCCATTTACAGAGTGACCTGGTGAAAGAGCTTTTGGACTATCTAGCAGAGACCATGTCATCGGAGGACTTCAAGAAAGTCTTCCCCGACTGGCTACTCTTTCACCCTTGTCCAACTCGTCCATGAGGCTAATTTCCCATTCCATGAAAGGTGTCTCTCGGGCAGCTGGCTCAGGCATTGCTATTCGGAGACATGCCTGGATGAGACTTTGTGATTTTGCGGTGCCCTTTAAGGTGTCCTTTGTTAACGCCCTCTTCAATGGATCCTCACTCTTTGATCCATTGGTCCGAGAGACCCTAACCCACAGCGAACAAGAGGGGAAGACTGTATGCCATCTGGGTCAAGTTCTCCACTCCACAGCACACCTTTTCTAGAAATCAGCGCAGTGGAAGGAAAACCTGGTTCCAAAAATCCTAGGGGGTCTTCCCAATATCAGCACGGGAATTCTTCCTCTAAAGGCAGAGGAGGGAGTTTCAATGGGATATACTGCCTCAGAGACAGAGAGGGTCCGCAGAATTGGGCCTTCAGGGATCCTTTCTCTGATAAGTCTTTTCAGCGCTCCGGAAGTGCTGCCCGACTGCTCATCTCTGAAGGCAGTCGAGAGTTGATTCTCTCTACACCGTACTGCCTGGACAGATATAACTCAAAACAAGTGGGTGTTGAAGATTATATCCAGAAGAGGTTACACTATTGCCTTCTGCAGTTCTCCTCTGGAGAGGTCAGAGAGACTCCCCGATGTTCCACCTGGTCAGAGGGAGTTTGCAGGAGCAGAAATTTCTAAGTCTACTGCAAAAAAAGAGTCATCCAAGAGGTCCCAATTCCACAAAGATGATTCGGAACTTACTCTTGCTTCTTTTCAGTGTCAAAGAAAACCGGGGACCTGCTATCTCTACCAGATGTAAGCAAGTTAATTTTGCTCATAAAGAAAGCAAAGTTAAGAATAGTGACAATTCAGTTCATTCTTCTGCTGCTACGGAAGTATGATTGGATGCGCTCTGTGCATTTAAAGGGTGTGTATTATGACATCAAAATAGACAGGTGCTCCAGGAGTCATCTGTGCTTTTGGCTGGGATCCAGTCATTTTCAATTCAGGGCTCTGACCTTTGGACTCACCATAGCCCCCAGGGTGTTTACCAAACGTATGGCAGTAGTAGCATCTCACCGCAGGGGTTCCGGCTGTTTCCTTACCTGCACAACTGGCTGTTTACTGCCCCAACCAGGCATCAGTTAATACAGGCTAGGGATTACTTTCTCTACCATACCAACAATCTGGGGATTACTATAAATCTAGGAAAGTCCCATCTTTCCCCTGTGCAGACTTTAGAGTTCATTGGAGCTACCTTGGACAGAGTCAAGCAGATTGCCGCCCTTCTCCCTCATCGCGTCCTAACCTTGAGAGATGAGGTACAAACAGTGTTAAGTCTAGCTTCTCCCCCGACAAGGCTAATTCTCCAAGCTCTGATTTCTATGGTGGCTGCCATTCCACTAATTCCTCTCGCACGATATTTTATGCGAGTTCTTCAATGGACTTTAGCTGCTAGGTGGTCTGTTTTCTACCAGCCTCTCTCTGTTCTTATCAAACTGACTCCTGTTTGCAGAAGGCATCTTCAATGGTGGCTTCTGTCAGACAACCTAACATTAGGCAGACCTTTCCTTCTCCCACCCCCCTCCGCCACGGTGACCTCGGATGCTTCCCAGTTGGGGTGGGGGGGCATTACATAGGGAAGATGGTCCAAGGCATGTGGACACCAATAAAGACCAGATTGCATGTCAGTGTTCTGGAGATGAGCTGTCCTCCTCTCACTGCAAGTCTTTCAGGACATTTTCCCTCTAGGAATGATTGCAATCCATACAGACAATACATCAGTCATGTGGTACATCAACAAACAAGGGAGGAACCTGCTCTTACCCACTGTACAAAGAGGCCATGAGGGTTTGGGAATAGGCGATGTCTTCAGACCATTTCTTGCAGCACACATTCTGTGGAAATCCAACATCCTGGCAGATCTGCTCAGGAGGTCCATTCTGACCCCTTATGAGTGGTTTCTCAGTCAGTAGCTGACTTGATCTTCAGCTACTGAGGCGAACCTTGCCGCAACCTGTTTGCATTCTCCCAGAACAACAAATGCAGCAATTATTTCTCTCTGATTTCCCCCTCCTAGGTAGTCCCCAAGGGACGCTGTAGTTCACGATTGCGTCCCCGGTCTCCTCTGTGCTTATCGCCCAGTGCCACTGATTTCAAAGTTCCTCCAGAAAGCAAAGCACCTGAATTCCTCAGCAATCCTCATTGCCCCTTCTGGATTCTTCAGATTTGGTTCCCCTTCCTCTGGTCTCACCTGAAGTATCCTCCACTGATTCTGGAACCCAAACAGGATCGCCTTTATCACCCCAATCTGATGTCTCTCAAATTGACCACTTGGTTTCTCCACTTCAGTGATCATTTGTAGGTCCAGGCTTGCTTCCCCAGTCCGAGACATTAGTTTGGCCTACTAAGAAAGTTTACTGTAGCAAATGGAAGAGGTTTGTATTCTGGGCTTCCAAAGAAAACAGTGATCCTTTTTTGTCACTTATTTTTGATGTTGTGCATTTCCTTGCGTCTCTTTTCAAAGACGGAGCTAGTTTCTCCACCCTCAAACTCTAGTTGGTGGCTATTTCCAGTTTTCATTCTGGCAACGTCCTCAACTGTCCTTCAGCTTCCATACTATGAAAGGCCTTTTTGAAAGGGGTCTTTCTTCTCAGGCCTCTGGTAAAGGATCCTTCTCCACTATGGGATCTCACTGTGGTTTTGCAGAGCTTAACTCAGAAACCCTTTCAGTCAGCGGGTGATTGTGACCTAAAGCTTATTTCATGGAAAACCATTCTTGTTGCCATCACCTCAGCTAAGAGAATATCAGAGATTCAGGCCTTATCCTCTAAGCCGCCTTATATAATTTCCCACAAGGATTCATGCCCAAGGTAGCTACTGAGGCCAGTCTTAACCAGACTGTCCAAATATCAGTCTTTTTCCTTAATTTCTCCAGTGATGGAGAACGAGTGTTACATTCATTGGATGTTCACAGACAGTTAAATTTTTTACTTGCACAGGACCAAGTCCTTTAGAAAATCAGATTAGTTATCTGTTTCCTTCTCTGTTAGTCATGTAGGTCAGGCAGTTTCTAAGGTTACTCTCACCAAGTGGATTACAGACTGTATCGCCTTTATTTATGAAAGAAATGGTTTGCAACTATCTCACCCCCTAAGACCCAGTCCACCAAGTCTATGTCCACCTCATGTGCCTTCTCTTCCAGGGCCTCATTAGATGATATCTGTGCTGCAGCCACTTGGTCTAAGGCTCATAGGTTTGTATCACATTGTTATAAATTGGATCTTGTTTCCCGGAGCAGGGCTTCATTCGGTTTGGCTATGCTACGCCATATCCTTCCTTGAGACCACCCAGGAGTTGTATAGCTGAGTACTCTACCTATTTGTGAGGAGGAATGAAAGAGACAACTTCAGATTTATTAGTTATGTACTTACCATAACTTGGTATCTGTGTTGTCTTCTTTCATTCCTCCTCACCTTCCCACCCAACCGTCCCCCTTCCTGGTATTTTAGAAGACCTGGAGAAACATATATTTGGGAAATGTTATTCCTGGTTTTGGAGATGCATATATTTATACATATATAACTGTATATTTTAAGATCTCTCTAGCCTTTGTTCTCTGTCTATAGGCAGCAAACTTATTCTGAGGAGGTTGGTTAGAGTGCAGGGCATTGTGGGTAGTGGGAGGAGCTCATGACTTGGATCCTAGTCTGAAAAACTTGGCTGAGTCAGAACCAAGCATGGATCCATAACCCATTCATGAGGAGGAATGAAAGAAGACAACACAGATACCACCTTATGGTAAGTACATAACTAATAATTTCCCAAAATTAGTTGTTAAAGGTGATGGTCACATTTTGGGTGGATTATGGAAAAATCCTCTCCATATTTGTTGTCTTCTGCTCCACCCGCGACCTTCAGTCCAGGTCTCCTGTGCATGTTCAAGACCTATGTCACTGAGGTTGATGAGGTAATCCTTGGCAATCACAGCCACATGTTACAATATACTGGCTAAGACCATTTATTATTTGGACACCCACCACTACAGAACTTCTTGCCCTGTCACTTATGATTCTGGGTGACAGAAGTCCATTTTTTTCCATGTCCATGTGTCATTTTATTTCTTCAGCACCATTTTTCTGTGGTGCTGTCTCTTGTTCCATTGCCACTTTGCCAGTTCTGACACTGCTTGGCATAACAGGAACCTCTAATGCATCTTTCCTCCCACTGTATGCTTTTTATATGCAGTATTGTCCAGCATTAGCCCTACCAACACTGGGTTAGTCTTTCCTGGAATCTGTCTAATCAGCTCTGAAATTCTAGCACTAGTAATAATTTTTTTAGTCCCATTCCCTCCACCACTGACATCTGCATGTTCCTATTAGCCCATGAGTTTCATTTCCATGGAGCAGCAAAGCCTCTTGCTATAACTCCAGATCCAAGTATGATCCATTTGTTCAGAGGAAGAATGGCCTAAAAAGCCTTTCTTATAATGCTATTGCCATTCAACTTTGAAGGACAAGAGTTGAGCATCATATATGTGGACAGGATTGGGGGTTTTGACAATGCAGAGGGAAGAGGAAAGTCTGAAATACAGTGGGGAAAGGAAAGCTTTGTGAGCATTAGCCCATAATGCCTCCTTGCTCAACCCTTCCCCCCTTCCAGACAATTGGTAGCCTACTTGCAACCAAGAAACACCCCAGGTCGCCAGTAAAGATTGCCTGGTTGCAGTTTTTTTTTCTTTTTTAATTCAGAACCCTGCTCAGTCCTACCTTGCTAAATGAACTTGGGCTATTTGGAATACACTTAGGGCTCATTCCACTATGATCCTTGAGGAGAATAACAATAATCATTCAGAATATTATATTCATAAAGTAGCAGAAAGTATTCTAAGAACTGAGGCGACACAGGAATGGAGAAATGAGATTCTGCTGATAGGGATAATAAACGTGGGAAGTTGCTAAAATACTTGGATTTGTGTTATGGTGCAGTTTCATTTTCTGAAGGATATGAAGTGTGAAACAGGTGTGAAAATCAAAAGTATGTCATTGTGTAGTGACTTCAATTCTCAGTGATTTAACAGAAACTACAGTTTTTATGAAAAGCAGACCACAAATATGATGCAAAAATCTGGACATTCTGTGAAAATCTGGACAGTTGAGAGGTATGAAATGGTGTGATATTATGTATGCCTCCCAAATATGCAACAAAGTGTAGAAGATTTAGGATCTTTCCTTGGAAGTGTTTACAAAGATATTTTTATACCCCAAGTAGACTCCAAAGAATTTTTCCTCAGACTGCAAGTGTTGGAGGTGTGATGGGGAAGAAAGAGGTAATTGGGAACATATTTTATGGAAGTGTAATGAGTTGGCAAACTTTAAAGATTCTCTGCAGATTACTTTGTCAGAGATACTGGATGATCAAGTTGATGTAACTAAGAACATCATTTTCTTGAGCTGTGATACAGAATTGGAATTGCCTAGACATAATAAGGCCTTGCTGAGTTTAGTTATGGTGGCTGCCAAAAAAGCAATTACTAGAAAATGGAAATCAAAGTCTAAACCAGCCCTACTAGAAGTAGTGAATATATAGTTTTTGAGAAAAACACAGTAGTGAATATATTAATAGAGGTAAAACTGGAATTGGGTTCTTTAGAGAAGGGTAGGAGCAAGTTACATAGAGAAAAAAATAGGAAATGTTGGAACAGTACATGCAGGGGAGGAACAAGGTTTAAAAGAAGGCAGGATTTGAATGAGCTATTAGATGTTTGACTGACAACAATTGGATAGATTATAAGTGATGTATAATGTTTTCAACTAAAATTATGTCAGTATGGTTTATTTTCATTTATATAAACGTATGATCATTTATGTTATGCATGATAATTTAATAAAAATGCTTCTTCAAAAAAAAAAGGCTTATTCCACTATGATACATTGTTAGGCTGCATTGGCAAGCTTAGCATCACCCTTCTCTGCATAAAATTTCCTGACTTCAAGGCTGCTAATATTGGTCCTTTGGGTGCTTTCTTATTCCGTTTGTCTAACATCAGTGATTCTGGTGGCAGTTTTTCTGGTACCGATATCCCCTTCCAGCAACATGATTTTCTTCTGACTGACATATTAAACAAATGCCACCTTACAGTGTTTTTATGTACCTCAAGTGTGTATCTGGCCTGGCTCCATGGCATTGAGGGATGAAGCCCTGACTGCATCCTAGATGACCTGAGTTCTAGTAGTACCTTTAATGTTGGAGGATCTGGTGAGGAATGGGTGAAAGTTAGTGGCTCATGTCAGCTCACCCATTCTGGAGAGAGGGTGGCAGTCTGGTTTGCTGCATTGCTGGATCTTGTTGGAAAATAGGAAAATTATGTGCAGTGGATGGGCCAGATTCATGTACTCAGCTTCTGCCAAGCTGCTTTAATAGCATTCCTCCAAGGGGTCATGACTTAATGCAGAGTGTGCATCCTGCTATAGAAGGGGATACTGCAGGGCCTTCCTTGTACTGAGCACATGCAGCCATTGCAAAGGATTGAGTTTGAGCTTATTAGGAAGACCTTGATGGCTGCCTAGGTGCCAGCCTTTCACAGTTCATGGTCAACTCTCAGCATTGGTGAAGGAAGAACAGATAGGCATTACTGGCTACTGGGGGGTTTAATGTTTGCAGGCAGCATGGAATAAATGGATGACCAAAGAAAACAAGAGAATATGTCTGAACTGTTACTCCTTTAACCCTCCCCCCTATCAGCCTCAGCCTTTACTCCCCTCAGATCCTCTATCCTCCTGTGTCCACTTATTGGAATATTAGACTCTTCTGAGTCTGACTGCCTTTTTTGTTATTTCAGGAAGAGTCTTAAAAACTGCTTAGTCAACCCTAAGTGTAGAGAACCTGTGTTGGTGCCCCCTCTCCAGTGGATATTGAAAATGGGCAGTGAGGTGGGGGCAGCTCCCTTCTCCGCAAGATGATCACATATTTAGTGAATAACACAGGAGGGAGCTGGTTCTTGGAGCTTTTTCCCTTTAGCGGTGCAGACTACAGAAGTTCTGTTCATTTACTCTCCCAAACCTCTTGGTGGTCCAACCCTCTTCAAGTGTTCATACTTTAAAGAATATCACAGGTATACAATTATCACATGGGAAAATTATGATAAAGTTGCTGTGCTCCCTAGAAAGCAGACAGAAATTTCTGGCTTCCAAAAGATTGTCCAGTTTGGGTCGAGACTCCCAAGCCAGGTACTGCACTTAGTTCCCTGTGTCTTGTGCCCTACTAGCCAGCCTCGAAAAAGTCTCTAGGACTTTAGACCAGTTTGGGAGCTGAGTTTTTGCATCCACTTCTTTGAGTGAGCAGTAAAAAATATTGGTCACATGTTACATGTCCAGAGGTACATGGCTGTTGAGCCACAACATGTGGTGTAAGAGTTGCCAGATAGTTGTTTAAAAGATAAAATGCATACCCTAGAATTTCCTTCGTCCAGTTTGATTAGTCTTCATGGTCAGTTGAGTTACAGTGCAGTAGAAGGAGCTGCTAGGCCAACTGGATCCAACTGTAAAGCCAGCACTGCTTGCTGTGCTTAATTCAGTTCACCAAGGACACCAGGGTGACTTTCTTAGACAGACCCTTTAGAGGACCTTGCCTATTTGGCCGTGAAGTCTGTGAACATTTGAAGAGCATGAAAGAACCTCTGCCAGCAGTTAGATATAATAACGATGGTAGATGAATTGGAGCTTAAGGGAAAGTCAAATAACAAGCATTGTTAGCAAAGATACGTTTCTTAATGGTTACAGTGCAAAAGTCAGAGAAACACTTGGGGACTGGTTATTAAGAGTGAAATTTTTAATGGGATTAGTAGAAACCTTTGAATATTTATTTTTTCTTGTATTAATTTCTGCTTAGCATTGGAAAAATAAGGAAATCCTTGCTGCCGTGTGATTTGTGGAAGATGGTTATAAGACTGTATGAACAAAGATGTAAAACTAAATATCAGACGTAGGTGGAAACTCAGTCATGAAATTAAATGCTGTGATTTAATCATTGTGTAGTTTGCATTGTCTTAGTGTTCTCATCTTAAAATATCAGTCAGGTGTGCATCGGTAGTTGAAGTGCTACAAACAGCACCAGTTAGAAAATGTGAATGTCCAAACTGTATTGGTATAAAAGAAGAATGTAGTATATGCTTGAATTACAGTGTGGTTATATTGTCAAAATGTTTTGTATGTCATTTTCCCATTTAGCATTAAATAAGACACATTAATTTAAGTTTCACCATTCACGGTATACCTTTTCTAGGGCAGAGATGAGCTAACACTGAATCAGTTGTTAATGTGTTTCACAGCAGAAACAGCACCAGTAAGAGGATGCTGGGATAAGGCAACCCTGCCATCAAATCCCCTGCAATGATAAAGAACCAGAGGTCAGAAGTCTCATGTGATCACCAGATGACTGAGGACAGTCTTGTGGTGGATCTTAGCAAATCTGACCACTTACATGCATGTTCCACTCTGGGTGCAGCCAGTGGGGGGGGGGGTGTTTCCTTCCTTGTCAAGATATGGAAAAAGACCTCTAAGGACAGGTAACTGAGATATCTCTGGAGCATTAATTTCTTTTCTGATCCCTCCTTGAATTCCATCATTGGCCTTGTTGCACATCATGTCCTTTCAGAAATTGCTGGCTGAGAAGGTGCTGCTCAAGTGCACAGCAAAATATGCCATACAGGAAAGTTCTGCCAGACAATCAAGGCTTAGGGTACTACTACAGATTATTTTTGGTATCAAAGAAAACAAAAGAGCTTAATCTCTTTATGGATCTTAGTGGCCTAAATGCATTAATTCCCAAAGAAAGCTTTTGAAAGAGTATGTTGCAGTCTATCTTTCCTTGTTTGCCAGAAGGAGATTGGATGCGCTGTTTGGACTTTCAAAATGTCTACCTCCACATTAAAATACCAAGGCAGTTTCTGTACTTCTGGATCCAAACCAGTCACTGTCAGTTAAAGATGCCTTTGTTTGGCATCACTTAAGCCCCGAGTGTGTTGACCTGATATGTGTCAGCAGTTACATTTTATGTTAGACTGCATGGAGCCAAGCTTTTTCATAGTGTGAATAACTGGCTTCTTGCTACACCATCTCAGAATGATCCTCTTCATAGAAGGATGTTTCCGTTCAAATTGTTCTTCCTTGAAGTGACAGTCTGTCTCATGAAATTCCAGTCTCTTCCAGTCCAAGTGTTTGTTCATAGACTGCTCTTTGGGCATAATACTGCATCAAACATTCTTATCCCAGGACAGGATCCTGTCAGTAAAGCAGTTGATATCCACACTATATTTGGCTCATATGTTTGCAGCAGATATATGTCATTAGCATCATATCTGTTTAATTTCTATGATTCTTCATGTCAGAATTTACATAATGGTTTTATCTGCTTAGCAATACTGATAACTGGGGCATAAATTCTGAAGGTTGCCAATCATAGACCTTTTTTTTTGTTTTGAATTCAGTCTGGGTAGTGAAAACCTGGCATTATTACTTGGGTTGGTTGCTAAATCTAGCAAACCGTTGCATACTAAGCTTACTCCGTCTGTAGAATTATCATACTGACAGTACCACGAGTACATCAGCCCTCGGAAAAGGGGGCAGAGTTTTAGTGGGAGTGTCCCAAAATACCACATGCTAACTAGAATCTCAGGTATTTTGTTTATTTTTTCCAGAATTGTTCCAATAAAGTAGACTATCTTTTGCATTGTGTAGACTTGCACAGGTAAACGAGATTCTTCTTATGTAGAATTAAACAGACATGGAAGTAAACCGTTCAGAACAGACCATCAACTCTTTTCTCTGTACAAGGCAAGTCAGGGCAGAGAGTTTATGTACAGACTCTGACACAATGGCTTACTGATTTGCATCAGATTTTGTCAAAAAAGTATGATAAGCAGCTTCCTCATCTTCCTAAATTTCATTGTATTAGGCCCTTGGCCATCTCTGGAGCTTTTTTCAGTAGTGCTTCCATAGGTGATATATGAGCAGCCTCCACTTGAGCCTCACTGCATAATTTCATAAGACAAGCTAGATGTGTTGTCTTGGAAGTGGTCATGGGTTTCTTTCTTAATCAGCCAAGAGGTTACATCTAGGACTCTTTCCTAGATGTTAAAGACTTTTGTGGATCATCTAGATTCAAACGTTATGTGCTTACTGTGATGATGTGAGGTATTTCCAGCTATGCCAGGAGAAGTAGGGAAGTGGATGTGTACCATATGTCAGCATAGCTAGCTGGAGTTTTGTAAAGAATTATATCTCATTGTATATCAAACTGATTTGCACAGATGCTTGTGTTGAAAAATTTGTTTGTAAAGTTGCTTGTGTTAAAAATGTACCAACAGTGTGTCCTGCTGGACAGAAAAGAAATGTACATGTATGCCAGACTGTACTATTGTAACTGATTTAAACGTATATATTGCAGCAGAGAATGCTGGAAGAAAAGAGGTTGATGTTAGTCCAGCTAACTTTGAAAAATATCCTGAAATTAAATTAGTTAATTTAGGCCATAATGATATCTTACAGTTCTGATTGCATCCAGGATAAAATGTCTTTGAAAACAAGGACTAGGAATCCTGCTGCATTGCCCTTAACAGTGAACTAATTGCTACCCTGGAAGGGTGGAAGTGTTTTTATGGCTTCCCGATACTGTAACACATCTTAGCAAAGCTCTGTCTGTGTGCATGGTAACACATATCTCTGAGATTCTGGTTCAGTTTCTAATAAATGGGGGTAGCATGGGAACCAGAATTCAGATGCATGTGATGTCATTCTGTAATCCAGCACTGAAATTATGTTTTAATACTAGATGAGACAGAAGTCTCAGAGCAGTCTTTTCTTTGGAACCTGACATGGAAGGGTCACTCACCTACTTCATCTTGGCTTGCTTTAGTAAGTAACCAGGGAATAGTAATTCTGTAGATCAGTCAGCAAAATATAGCAAGATTAGTTAAGTACTGTTTTTCTGTATCTGTGTGAATTTATTCATCTGTGTTATTTTAATATTTTCTGTGGCTGAAACTCTGGTGTTTATTGCAAATAGATATTTAGTAGTTTAATGTTCTTTTATTATTTATTATTAAATATATTTAAACTTTTCATTTTGGCTGGTGCTTTAGAGAGTATTTTAACCTTTGAGAGTACTTGTATTTATTTAGTGACACTGTGGCCACTCCTGAAACCCTTACCATTTTGGTCAAACACTACAATTTGTATTAGTATTAATTTTACTCATTAGAATTGGATACCTTGGTAAGAGCCTTAGAGTATCTGGCTTTGGAGTGTCCTGGTGGCAGTAACTATCTTATAGTGTGGGCAGTGGGGCAAAACTAGTAAATCTGTGCCATCCTTTCCCAGGTGTGTGTGAAAATCAAATCTCAGAGAGCGTGTGTGTCAGCTACTTGGAGCAGGGACACAGAGCACTGGTTTCACAGGGAGAGTGGTGGAGGACTTAAGTTCATAAGTTCATAGGTAGGTACTAGGCTATCGGCCCAAGGGCCTACGTAAGCCTAGCCAACAAGGTTCTCTGGCTTACGCCACCCAAGAAAGTTATTTTCCTGTGCCACTGTCGAGCAGAGACACAGAAGTGATCCCCAGGGTGTATTTCCTATTTCCCATCCACTCATCAAGATTTTTCTTGAAGAGTGCTAATGAAGAACTTTGCTTGACATAGATGGGTAGCCTGTTCCAGAGTATGGGAAGTCTCTGGGACAGGAATCTATCCCTCCAGCATGTCCTATTTACTGTGGTGACAAGGTTTAGGTCCCTAGAGCTTGTAGCTCGGAGGGATTGGGATTTCTTTAGGTGTAGCATGTCCAACAGCTCTGGGTTTGACATAGCTTTATATGTTAGGCAGAGATCACCTCAGAGTAGGCGATATGCTATGGAGTAAAGCTGGAGTTTTTTGAGATGGTAAGTGTAGGGCATTTGTTTGAGGCCAGTAATCCTCTTTGTGAGGTACTTCTGTAGCCTTTCCAGCTGCTGCAGATGTCTTGTGAGGTACATTCCAAAAGGGGCGTTGTACTCTATAATGGGTCTAATGAGTGTCGAGTAGAGAGGAACAATGACCTCTTTTTTCCTGGATGAGAGAACCCTTTTATGATGAGGTGTGCCACGTAGAAGGACTTCCTGAGTACTGTGGCAATGTGACTATCAAAGGGGAGACTACTGTCCACCTGGGTCCCAAGGTCTCTTATCACACATTCGGTGTTAAGTAGATTGCTGCCTATGTGGTAGTTCATGGGTACAGAGATTTTAACAAAGGGGATAACACTGCACTTTTTGGCATTGAGCTTGAGGCATGGCTCTGACACCAGGCATCTGTCTCAGCGAGGCCCTTCTGTAGGATGTCCACATCATTTGTGGACTTGACTATGGCTCCTAGTTTGCAGTCATCTGCGAACTTCGTTAGCCAGAGGCCTTCGGTGTTAGCCTGTACTTCCGAGAAATAGATACCAAACAGGAGAGGTCCCAGGACGGAACCCTATAGTACCCACTTGTCACTGCTTTGAGGTCAGATTTGGAGTCTGCAACTTTTACAGTGTGGGTTCTGTCAGTGAGCCAGTTGGCAACCCATCTTGTGACATAAGGATTTATACCTAGTTTAACGAGTTTAGTTATAATTCCAGAATGGGGATGGTGTCGAAAGCCTTGGCAAGGTCAAGATGGACTGTGTGAACCACCCTACCCTCATCTACGGCTTTGGTGACTGCCTCAAAGAAGTCAATCAAGTTCAGGAGGCATGATCTGCCTTTCACAAACCCGAACTGGGTGGGATCCAGAGTTTGGAGGTTACCATTGTCTTTGTTAATGAGTTCCATGGTGATACGTTCCATGGCCTTGCAGACCAGGCTCGTCAGGCTAATAGGTAGATAGTTCCCAGGATCAGTGGTGGCTCCCCCTTTGTGGAGTGGGATAACTGTTGCTGTGCGCCATTCAGTGGGCACAAAGCCTGGTGCGAGGCTATTATTGAACATGGTGCTTAAGTGTGGCTTGGGTTGGGACTTGGCTTGGGACACTCTGCTGAAGACTCAACTCTATAGCTGTGCCAGTGGAGAGTCTTACTGGGGGCCTGAAGAGAAAGAGAGGGGTAAACCCAGACCTCAGACGGTGTGTGTTCCTGTTGTGCTCTTAAGGGAAATTGTGCTTGGTGTAGAGAGCTGCATCTGGAAATACTTTGTGTATCTATTTCTGTTCCAAGTAAACATCCCTCACTGGTGTCAGTGGTGAGGTTTCATTCTCCTTGATTACTGGCCCAGAGGAGGGACATCACACTTAATGTAACAGTAGATCACATGATCCAAATCCATCCTGTTTAACAAACTCACCTACCATCCTAAATTGAGATGAGGCCTAGAGGAAGGGTTTTTCAGGCATATAGATCTTTATAGGCCGTACTGAGCTCTGGAGCTAGCTACTAGGAAATGTTGAATAATCTAGTTAATGTAGGGCATTGTGGGAGGATGGGAGGAGCAAGACATTGAGAAGGTTTTGTGTGCTGAGCTGACTTGAGACCACAGAAAAATCCTAGAGGTTAAAGAGGATGGAATCTGATCATTTAGATCCATAGCCAGCTTTAGGCACCAGAGAACCCTGTGTTCGCTGGTAGCACCCTAATCCTGGGGGGCCCCAACCACAGCAAGTTATCTTATTTTGTTATTTTGCAACATGTCAGTCCAACCAAAAAAAACTAATACTACAATCTTGTGTACTTAATAAACCAGGTCCGTAACAATAACTCTTATTTATATTGCCTTTAAAATTGAAAAAGACCTGGTTATAGTAACGGTGTTTTGTCAAAAAACAAGCTTCACAATTTCATTAAACATTTTACCAATGACATAGTGCCCTTTGTTTAATGAAATCCTGCTGGTTGACATTCTTTTCACTAAAACTGGCATCCTAGCCAGCTTTAGGTACCTGCAATATCAGTGGGTGTGGCAGTGGTGAGGGCTTTACTCTGTGGGGACCCATAAAAGCTGCTGCTGGTTGGGGAAAATTAGCTGAAAAAATGTATTCCTTTACTAATTATGCTCATTAAATGAAACAAGGTTGTGATTGATCCTGTTAGGATAAAGCTGATAACCAGTGAATGAACATGAGCAAGGTTGGCACTAGTAATCTGCAGCCCAGAGCGATTGATCTCAATGTGTATCTTGGATTTTAAGAAAAGCTGATGCTTCTGATCTTCAGGGATGTTTTTTCTCCTTCAGGACATTTTATAAATACTCCAGAACACTAGATACTATAACCTTCAACCTTTTTGCTGAACAGTTTTGGGCAAAGCCAAAAATAACAGCGGAATAAAGGCTTCAAAATTCAGGAACACATTTTAAATATTACTCTAATTCACTTAATGGTGAATGGAATAACACATTTTACATCAGCGTGCATTTTTGGACAATAAGAAGTATGAAACTCTGATGCCTGGGTTTATTGACTGTAAGGCTTCCTGTCTGTAATGTCTGCACTCCAATGCTTGGTGGCAACATGGTAAAAAAAGATGACTAGAAATCTAGAAGAGTGACTCTTCAGCATCGCTCTTTATAAATTTATTTTTTGCAGAGGCCAAGCACCCCTGCTTCCCCCACACCCCCAAACTTTTATATACCAACTCCAAGATCATATTACTTCAGAGAAAAAGAGGGTATTCCTGGAAATGGCCATCTTGGACTTAGTAGATATAAGCCTGCTTTCTTGGCCATTCAATATCCATATTTCAGGACTCACTCTAAAGAGTCATGACAATTCAGATGGTTACTGTGTCTGTAATCCTAAATGGTTTACCAACAAATCAAACTTTTTTATGAGGGAGAAAGCAAATTATGAGAGAAAATCAGCAACATTCTCTGAAATCAAGGACAATCAGCTAAGTATTACTCCTCAGTGTGGTAGGTAAAAGTGACTTACCCTGTTTGATGACTGTTTAAACAACAGTCACTGATCTGGTGTGGCAGTACCAGTGTTGCACAATGTACTGCTGTTTGCAGAAATAAATGCAAAACTAGTATTTTTGTGTGTGTGTGTGTGTGTGTGTGTGTGTGTGTGTGTGTGTGTGTGTGTGTGTGTGTGTGTGTGTGTATGTATGTATATATATATATATATATATATATATATATATAGGTTCATAGGTTCATACTAGGCTATCTGCCCTAGGGCATTTATAAGCCTAGCCAGAGTGTGTTTGGCTTTCACCACCCATTTTAAATTAATTTTGATATGCCCTTTTTCGAGGTTAGTATACTGTGCCTCTGTCTAACAGTGACACAGAAGTGATAGCCGGGGAAAACCTATGATCTCCCATCCACTCATCAAGATTCCTCTTGAAGAGAGTCAGTGAGGGACTCTGCCTAACCTGGACTGGGATTTTATTCCAGAGTGAAGGGAGCCTCTAGGTTATGAATCTGTCCCTCCAGCATGTCCTATTTATTTCAGTGCTGAGGTTCAAGTCTCTCGAGCTCGTAGGTCGATGGGATTTTGATTTTCTGAGGTGCAGCATGTCCATTAATTCCGGGTTGGACATGGCTTTATACATCAGGCACAGATTGCCTCTGAGCAGGCGGTATGCCACTGAGTAGAGCTAGAGTTTCTTTAACCGGGCAGCATATGGCATCTGTTTGAGCCCTTTGATCCTCTTGGTGAGGTACTTTTGGGGTCTTTCCAGTTGCTGCAGGTGTCTGGTAAGGTACATCCCAAAAGGGGCATTGTACTCAATTATGGGCCTGATGAGGGATGAGTAGAGAGGCACGATGACCTTCCCTGATCTAGATGTGAATCCCTTCATGATTAGGTGGGCTATATAAAATGTTCTTCTAACCACTTTGGCCACGTGGTTGTCAAATGAGAGATTGCTATCAACTTGGGTCCCCAGGTCCCTAATTACTTCTTCTGTACTTAATAGATTACCACCTATGTGGTAATTTGTGGGCACTTTGTTTTTGCCAAAGGGGATGACTATACACTTTTTGGCGTTTAGCTTGATGCCATGGCTCTGGCACCAGTTGTCTGTTTCTGTGAGGCCGTTTTGGAGGATGCTTGTGTCGGCTGGAGAGTCGATTATGGCGCCCAGTTTGCAGTCATGTGTGAACTTAGTCAGCCACAGTCCTTCCATGTTGGCCTGTACCTCTGAGAAATATATACCGAACAAGAGAGGTCCCAGGACTGAGCCTTGTGGGACGCCACTTGTAACTGGTTTGGAGTCTGACATGTTTCCAGCAATTCTAACCATGTGGGTTTTGTCTTTGAGCCAGTTTGCAACCCATCTAGTGACATAGGGGTTTATATTTAAGCTGGTGAGCTTATCTATAATGCCCGAGTGGGGAATTGTATCGAAGGCTTTTGCGAGGTCCAGGTAGGCTGTGTGGACCACCTTCCCCTCGTCAATGGCCTTGGTGACTGTTTCAAAGAAATCAACCAGGTTTAAGAGGCAGGATCTGCCCCTAACAAAGCCGAACTGGGCAGGATCCAGTGTCTGTAGGACCCCAATATCTTTATTTATGAGGTCCATGATGATCCTTTCCATAGCTTTGCAGACCAAGCTAGTCAGGCTTATGGGGCGATAGTTTCCAGGATCCGTTGAGGCACCACCTTTGTGGAGAGGGACCACTGTTGCTGTACGCCACCCTTTGGGTACATATCCTGTAGTAAGGCTGAGATTGAACAGTAGTTTTATGTTTGGGTTTAGCTCTTCTTGGAGTTCATGTAGGACACAGCCCGGGACAATCCAGAAACCAAATCGAAGGCACGAAACACCAACAAGGTTCCACAGTTTAATGACTGAACAAAGAATCAAACAGTATTTCATCCACAGAAATAAACGCTCTTAACTAAAAAATTGCGTTTTCGTCGTTCCTCCCAATGACTTCATCAGATACAAACAATTAAATTAATTAGAGTATTAAATACAAAAAACTTTTAAAAAACATCCAATTAAACAAAGTGCATTTCTAAGTAACCAATCATTAAATATTCCTCATGAATATTAAAATCTAAACTAACCCATGTTAAAAAACAACTTTTTTACTCAAACATTTTAATAAATAAATACATTAAAAACATTGAAATGTGGTATGCTTATTCAACAAATAAGAATAATTTAATAAAATCTATACAGTGCAAGATAAAAAATTCATAAATTAATATAAAAACACATTGTGTTTAGAAGATTTAATTCATTTTGAGTGGTGTTCAATTGTAAGTAAATAGCACCATCTATTGGCCTCTCTATAAATTACAAGCTCCAAGAATTAATTCTTTTATATGTTTTTTTAAATGTTTGCAGCTTTTATTTTTAGCACAGGGACCATGGATATACTTTCATTTAGCCCAGGTTTTTTAGTGGCATTAAGGCTTATTTGCCACCATAATTCCCTATAGGCTAATCTTTCCTCCCATAGTCCACCTCTTACATCTTTTCAACTTGTTCTATAACAAAAAATTCAAAAAATGCCTCTGTACATTCTTTTGTATGTCTAAATAAAGCGTTAGTATCTTTTGCTTTAGAAATCTCATAAAGATGTTCATATATCCTCCTCCTCAGGACACGTTCAGTTTTACCTATATAGAAGGAATTACATTTTTTACAAATGCTAATATATACTACACCCTTTGTCTCACAATTATAAAAGCCTTTACTTCTTATAATTTTATTCTTCCTGCTTGGAATGGTAATTTCACCAGCATTTAACATATTAATACATTGATTACAATGACCACATTTATAGCTACCTTTCCTTTTTTGACCTTCCATCCCTTCACTTGTTAAATTCCTTCTAGTTTGAGTTTCTAAAATGTTCTTTATAGACCTGGCATTCCTATATATAATCTTAGGAGTCCAATTATTCATACCATTTATGTCAGAAAGGGCCAGGAATCTATTCCATTCTTTTCTAAATAATTCACTGACCCTTATATTTGACACATTGTACTCCATAATGAGGGCCTGCTCATATTTGTTTTCGTTGTCAATATTAGTAGTCTCGTTTTCAGTAAAATTATTTACTAATTTTTGTCCCTTTATTGGCTGAAACCTAGAGTATCTTCCCAATTCCACCTCTGTTCTTAACTTTGTTATAAAGTCCTTAGGATAACCCCTTTCTTCAAACATTTTACTTAATAGATTGCATTCAATAAGAAAATCTTCACTAGTGCTGGTCATTCTACTACCCCTCACAAATTGTCCCTTGACAATATTCTTCTTACAATGTGAGGGGTGTGCACTAGTGAAGTGAAGAAAGGAATTACAAAAGGTTTTCTTTCTGTAAACTTTTGTTTCAAAATCCTTTCCCTTCTTATATACTTCTACATCCAAGTAAACCAATCTATCTCTTGAAAGGGAATAAGTAAATTTCAAGAAATTGGTGGAATTACTAATATATTCAAAAAATTCATTAAATCTTGCTATTCCTCCTATCCAGAAGATAACTATGTCATCTAAAAAGCGACGGTACAAAGTCCAGTAGTCTTTGTAACAAGAATTGATAATGTAATCTTCCTCCCATTTTGCTAAGACAATATCAGCGTAAATGGGTCCACAAGCTGCGCCCATTGCCGTACCCTGAATCTGTTGGTAATATTCACCTTGGAAGGTAAAAAAATTGTACCTCATTACCAAGTCCACTAGCCCTGTAACAGTACTTTTTCAGCCAATGTCAATTTAGTATTTTTATATACCATTTCTTCAAACATAAACAGGCCCTCCTTATGTGGAATGCATGTAAACAGGTCTACAACGTCGATGGTAATGAAAATTAAATCATCATTATATAGGTCCTGACCAATACATCTAAGGAAGTCCCAGGAATCTCTCAATGTATATTTGTTCCCAGTACTTATATGTTTTACCTTATTGTCCACATATTTAGCCATTGGAAGCGTCTTAGACCCTGCTGCTGACACAATAGGTCTCAAAGGTGGATCTTCCAAGCTTTTGTGGACCTTAGGTATCCCAAATATAGATGGTATTCGTGGTTTTCCACATATAGGTATTCAAAGGTTTTCTGTCTATTGATCCTTCATAAAGGTAGCTATTTAATAAATAATCAATTTTGTAATAGGCTAAATTAATTTCGTTTAGTGAGACTGGGGTGTATTTTCTTGTATCGTTTAATATAAAATTCATTTTTCCTTCATATATAATATTGTCCATGAAGACTATACCCCCACCCTTGTCCGGTTTCATTATTCTCAGGTCATTATTGTTTTTTAACTCGTACAAAATTTCTTTTTCTTCCTTAGAAAGATTAAAATCCATTTCATTTTCTTCGTACAGTTGTCTAATGTCATTTTCTAACATGTTTTCAAAATTTTTGACCTGTGGGTGCAGGGGTGGGTTGTATGTACTTCTACGCACTAGAACTGAGTCCTGAGGAGGCAGGCCACTTTTATCATTAGAATCCCCAGAGGCAAACAAAATACCAAAATTAATTTTCCTAAGAAAAAGCTTGACATCTATAATAGTATTGACCAATTCACCCTTTATAAATGGAATAAATTTAAAACCTTTGCTTAATAACTGAAAATGTATTTCAGTTGGAATAATGTTACTAAAGTTGTAAATAGTAAAATTTCCAAATGTATGTGTAATACCTTCAACTCTAATAACATTTTGATGTTGCTCATTAGTAGGGGTCGGGTGTATTAATTCCAATACCTCCCTCTCCCCCTTCTCCCCCCCCTTTTTTGAAAATTTTGACGTCCATCCTGTTTATTATGCCAACCGTAAGAATCTCTCATTAAAGGGGGAAACTCATCATCATAATTTAAAAATTCCCTTTCTTTACCTTCATCATCATAATTTGCAAAAGGCAAATCACCATATTGTTGGTTAACATCACTTCTCTTAAAGGGCGGCTTAGGGTAATGAGTATTATTTTCATATTCATGTATATCTCTTTTAACTTACTTATTTTCCTTTCAATAATTTCACTACATTTCCACTCAATATCATCCTTAATTTTATAATACTTGTCCCTTTCTTCCCTTATTTGAAATATAAGGTCTTCCTTAACACATAAATCTAACGCCTCTATCTCATTCTGCAATAAATCTTGCACTCTGTTATTCTCCTGAATAATTAATTTCAAAATTTCAATACCACATTGATTAAAAACTTTTAACAATTCCTGATGAAAAAGTGATCCCCCTATAACATTGTTGGGATACTTGAATATTCTAAGACCCTTGGGAACCACTTTTCTAGTAATGCACTCTGTTAAATATTCATTCTCTACAGTCAAAGTTTTAAATTTCATCATTAATTTATACAGTTTGTCCAATTTGTTATAATAACTAATACCATCAGCCGTAGTCCGCTTTTGTCCATTCTTAAATTCAATGTTAAACGGCTTTTTTAACCAGTCATTAAGGCAATGTGTCTTCCACGAAGTGTGGAAAGAATTATTAACAGTACCTTTGTTACTGTGATTTCCTGTGGGGTTATCCGGAGTATAGCCTGCATCTGCCAGCAATGAAGATGATTTATCTACAGTTTCAGTTTGCACCAAAACCCTCGGTGTCTGAACCGGATTAAAAGTCTCACCATTCGGTTCCTCTCCTGCAAGGTCGAGATGTACATTTCCATTACAATGCCCGAGTGGGGTATTGTATCGAAGGCTTTTGCGAGGTCCAGGTAGGCTGTGTGGACCACCTTCCCCTCGTCAATGGCCTTGGTGACTGTTTCAAAGAAATCAACCAGGTTTAAGAGGCAGGATCTGCCCCTAACAAAGCCGAACTGGGCAGGATCCAGTGTCTGTAGGACCCCAATATCTTTATTTATGAGGTCCATGATGATCCTTTCCATAGCTTTGCAGACCAAGCTAGTCAGGCTTATGGGGCGATAGTTTCCAGGATCCGTTGAGGCACCACCTTTGTGGAGAGGGACCACTGTTGCTGTACGCCACCCTTTGGGTACATATCCTGTAGTAAGGCTGAGATTGAACAGTAGTTTTATGTTTGGGTTTAGCTCTTCTTGGAGTTCATGTAGGACACAGCCCGGGACACCGTCTGGTCCCATTGATGCTGTGTTTTTTGCTTTGGAGAGGGCAGCTCTTACCTGATCACCTGAGATGTCAGGGGGGAAGCACTCTGCTGGGATAGATATTTGCCCTTTTGGTGGGGAGGGGGGGAGAAGTTTGCGCTGAACCTGTTAGCTAGGATGTTGGCAATGTCTGTGGGTTCGATGTATTTTTTGTCATTTTGGACTAATTCTGAGCATATCTGGGAATTCCCACCCAGGTTCCTAACATAACTAAATATATATATACACAGACATATATTATAGGTATATAAAATGTGTGTGTGTTGCAGTGTAACAGTAACACGGTTGGCTGTATTGTATTTCACTTTCTGACATAGACATTATCAGCACTACTGTTATGCTTGTGTGCGTGGGGGTGTGGTTGCAGTGTATTTTAAAGTAACAAGCTGGCCATATTTTCTTGCATTTACCATTACAAACATAGACATTACACATGATAGGTGGCTGTCTTTGGTGGTTTAGCAGGAAGAGGATGTTTGAATGGAACTGTTTATTCCCACTGTGGTGCAGTAAGCAGCACTTCCATCACACAGAGCTTTATTGACTATGTGTGAAGGCTGCATGCTTTCCCTGGTCTGTGTGAGTGTCTGTCCATTTGGTCCTGTTAACCCCAGCACCTCAGAAACTTGTAAACAGGTAAAATAGAATCCTTCCTTCTCCCTGAAGGTGAACATGCAGTGTGTATATATGTTTGTGCAAGCGTATAAGAAATGTCACTGATTTTTATCTGTGCACACACAGTAATGCCAGGACACATGCATTACTCTTATAACTTCATAGATAAATACTGTACTAGGTTATCAGTCTCTAGGCTACAAACCTAGCCAACATCCAGAGATCAGAATCAAACCCTGTACTTTGTATCTGTTAGGTACAGATCTTAACCCTTATGCCAACCCTAACCCCTCTTCTGGGTTACAGTAAAAAATGCAGTTGACAGTTATATTTCAAAAATAAAGCATAAAATGTATCACAGAACATTCAGTCACTTGGATCTTCTAGGAGTCTGGTGCCCCCCACACCCCGGACTGTATAAATGGGTTTTGACATGGACTTAGTGGTAGCCTCTTCCCTCACCTGCACCCATTCTAAAACCGGCCCTGCTCAGATGTGCATGTACCTAAGTGTGCTGCAGGTTTTGTGTGTGTGTGTGTGTGTGTGTGTGTGTGTGTGTGTGTGTGTGTGTGTGTGTGTGTGTGTTGGAGGGGGGGGTTGGGTATTGTGTGATCAGTACTTTAATTTTCATTCCAGTCAAACTTTGAAAGTGTGCACAGGAGGTCATTATAGCTTGCATTTGCGCTGGGGACAGTGGAGCCATTGTTTCTTTTGTTTTTTTCACAGACCTGAAAAAGTGTGCAAATGAGGTTATTGTAGCTTGTGTGGGAGCAGCATACTGTATAGCTGTAACAAAGTGGAATACATTACTACAGTCATTATGTTTTCACTTTCCTCACAATCACGCCTCAGGCTTGTATACACATGGCTGCTTTTGAGGGGCGGGGATGAGAAGTGAGGGGGCATTCTATGTATATATATGAGAGCAGTCATTTCAAATGGCCACAGTCATATATTTTAAGCAGATGGCTGCACAGTCAGTGAGTGTACAGTATTTTCTTTTTGGGAGGGGGTTAGGGAGGCAGGCAGTATTCCCAGATATGATTTGCATACCTTTACAACAACACAATTGTCTTGTTAGTTAATTATGATATACTATTTTGTCAGGTGTGAGCATTAAGCTTTAGGCACAACTTGTATCTGCCTTGATAGAAAAAAAAATAATACTGAAATTCTTTTCTTTGTCATGATTTTTGTTCAGGCCACCATTGGATTAAAAAGGTTGGGAATTCTGTAAAATGCTTCCTAGAGCATCTATGTTACTACACTGTTTGGTTAGGAAAAGTGTGTTGAAAGGATGCAAGAAAAGTAAAGTTGAACAGCAACACTGAATGTCTTTCCTTTATCATAATTTCTGTTCAAGCCATCACTGGATGAAAAGGTTGTGCAAAATGAAAATAATTTTAAAATGCACTTCAGAGCATATAGAATGTCATGGCTTCTTAAAAAATGGAAGAGCAAGGCAAAATATTAGACAATAAAGTAAAAAGTAGTCTGTATGGAGTGGAGAGCCCAAGATGGGAAAAACAGAGGGGGTCACTGGAGGCTCTGTGTGTGTGTCTGTGTGTCTGTAGGGTGCAAGAAACAGTAGTCAGCTTCTAGGGTGCTATTTCTCCTAAGTCCAGCCCTGTACATAGAAGTGTTGTTTTGTGTCATTGTTGCAACTAACTGTGAATGCCCTTTTGTTAGATGAGCCAACATAGTGTGGTACATGGTCCTATCTGAATGTAAGAGCATTGTAGCTGTAGGTCAGTGCTTACAACTCCTAAAGCTTTATGGCATGAACTAAGTTTGCTTAGGAGGGGTGGCAGTGACAAGATGATACTTAGACTGAAAGTGCCCAGGGGGCCCCCTAACTTGACATTTGTTGGGAACCCCCAAAATGCTAACACTGGCCCTGTCTATATCTAACCTTTTGTTAAGCACATTTGTTTATGTATCAGTGTTTTAGAAATAGGGACAGTCCTATCTATTCTTGCCTTCCAGGACTGTCTTTCAGAGGAGTCTTCCCTATTTAATTTGATTCCATGGTTGTTGGGAACTCATTGTTATCCACTTCACTAAGTGATCTTGAGGGTGTGGCATCGGACCATCAGTTCTCTTCATTTTGTGATATCAATGCACATAATAAAGGAGACCAACTCTGCGCTGAAAAGACTTGACTGTTGCCTTCTGATGCCTCATGAATGATCTCTTGAGCCAGACTATGACCAAATTATTTTTTCTCTGGGATATTTCTTTGTTTAACCATTTTGCATTTTCCTCCAACACTAGGCATCCCAGTTACTTCTCCTTAATCCCGCCTCTGAGAAATTAGGCAGAAATGGCCTTGCCCACTAGCAGTTAAATAGCCTTCTTTAAACATTTTTCTCTTTCTTTTGGCAATAAGGTTCATTTAGAAGCCAAGCTTCTCAAAGCCAAAATGATTCTCGTAGACCCTTTCTGCTTCCAGAAGATCTGGTTCCCTATGTTGGACACATTTTTCTAGAATTCCATCAGGATCCTGTTTCACCTTCCAGGTAGGCCACACCTGTAGCTTTGTTCACTGAAGCTGACTTCTTGTATTCTTTACTGCTGAACACATTCAAGGGCTTAGGTTTTTTTTTTTTCCTGTGGTTTCCATTTTTAACTCTGCACAAAACTTGTTTTTCTCCTTATGCTTCAGTCCTTTATGTTTGGTCCTTGCGTATTTGTTTTGAAGTCGTGGACTCTGGGCTTAGTAATTTTTCCTTCAAAGTTGACTTGAGAGTGATTTTTATTTTCATTCTGGTCTGAATTATGTTTCCTTTACTTCCTTGAAAGTCTGTAATGCTTTTTTTTAAATCTGCTTTCTATCTCAGGCCTCCTGCTAGAGGCTGCTTTTGGGGTGCATACTGTGTGCTCAGGAAGCTTACTGCTCTGTCATTTATAGCTTCCACTGATCTGAAGGTCTTCTCCTGGGCAACCCATTTTTTGATAGCCATTACTTTGTTTGAGTTGTAGTTTCATTCTCTCAACCCTCCTTATTCAACTTTCCATAGGGAAGGGGTGGCACTTAAAACTAACATGCCCTTTATGGACAAGGTTGCCACAAAGCTGGATGTAAATTATTATGCTAATTAATTTGCCTGTGTTATCCTCCCAAGTACTCCCAGCAAATTCATTGCCACTGAACAGAACCATGTCTTTTGTGCGTGATAACCATTCATCTGTCTTGTTTGATAAATTTTTTTGTCCAACGTGGATTTAGCAAGCACACCACTTTTCCAAGTGGTTAGTCAGTTGTGTTGACTTTTGAATGAAGAAATAAAGGGGAACCATCACTTTCATCTCCAAGATTGATTATGCTAGATAATTGGCTATACCCCCTTCTTTTTATGCAATGCCACTTCAGGTGATATATAAGCAGCTCTAGCCTGGTGTTTACTCTGTTTGTGAAGCCCTAGAAGTGGGATATTATTTCCTGGTCTAGATCTTCTTTGTGGGATGATTTTATCAGGGGCATGAATGATCCCATGAGTGTTAATCTGTTGGGGGTTACCTAGAAACTTTGTCCCAAAGATTACTGAAGTTGGACCTTCTCTTGTCAGATATGAAAGCTGTGTATGTACCCTATTGATCAATTTGTAAAAAGAAATTAGGTCTCCTGTAAGATGTCTGCCCTCACTCTCACCTGTAGTGTTACTGCACCTGTATTCTGCCTTTTCCCCCCTCAACTTTACACTAACTTCAGAACTGGAGAATGAGGCATAAATGGCACATTATGGTATGGGAGTGCTTGGCAGTCTGGGAAAGTTCTGTCTGCTGAGTGGTGCTAATACCTGGAGCATAAGTTCTGAAGTTTACCTAAGAGAGAGCTTTTTTTCTTGCAGATCTTTTGTTACATTAAGTATGTAACTATTGATGTTATGTTGTCCCATCTCGCCTTCATTCTTACAAGGACTGGTTCGGAGCCGATCCTCTGCTCCAACTCGGCTGAATACACAGCTGAAAGACTCAAACTTGGCTTGTGGCAAGTAGATATCCCATAATGCAGTGGTGTAACTCCCCAGATCTCATTTGCCGCTTTGAGGTTGGATGCGCTCTTCTTGGCCGTGGCTAAGTTGTGAAAATTTTTTCTACTTATTACCTTTATTAGACCTTTATTCTCTTTCTGTATTATAGTGGATGTTTTCTTCTTGTATTGTAGTTATTTAGTTAGCCTTTGTACTAGTATATCTAGATTTTTATAGCTGTTATTCCCTTTGATGCTGCCTTTGACCGTCGTTTTTGTAGGCCTTGCTGTATCCCTTGTAGTGGTTGTTGTTGTCTTGTCGTATAGCTTAATAGTAGCTTGTTTAAGTTAGAGAGCTCTTCTCCCGTTTTAGTTAGAGGGCTTGTGTGTTGTTTTCTGGGATTTAGGGCTGTTTTAGAGACCCTATTATCTTCTCTTGTTTATCTGTCTTCTCAGTGTTTTCCTGTAGTTAGCTATATATTAGTAGTTTTAGTAATTAGAATGTTTTGTTGTTATAATGTGATCTTTTGTCATAATCATATCCAAAGACCCAAAGGAGAGAGAACATAAGTCTTCGGGCTTCAAAAAATGCCAGAAATGTTCACAAAAGATGTCTATCACTGACGGTCATGTCATATGTGTTTATTGCCTTGGAGCTATTCATTTGCAAGAGGATTGTACATTCTGTCATTCCTTCAGTGCCAGGGTTTTACAAGAAAGGAGAAACAAATTGATCCTTAAGGGGCTCTTAAAGCCAACTTTTGAGGAAGCTATCCACAGTTCTTCTTCCTCTTCTTCTTCTTCTTCTCCTTCTTCAAAAAAGGGCAAACCTCAAAAGAGACGATCACCTGCTGCATCGGCTCATTCAGAGCCTCCAGTCAAGTTACCTAAAATTTCTAAGGCTACTCCCTCCTTGGTTCCACAGTCCTCGGAGCCATCGGAGGTGATTTTGATAGACAAGCCTGGTTCTTCAGCTCCAAAGTCTTCGGAGCCGCAAGATACCTCTTCTTGGAGCCGGTCTATGGAGATTTGACCGGTTTCCCTTACACTGAGATTTCTCATTTTGCACAGGTCTCATTCTCCGTCCCTATCCTCCAGGTCCACTAGGAGCTTATCTGACGATGACATGCAACGGGTGATGCGCAAACTCTTGAAGTCGCCGCTGCTAACCAAATTATTTTCGGCTCCAACCCATTTGGTCCTGGAGCATACTATACCCATTGGTACCCACTGTTGTTCCTCCTCCGAGCTAAGGTGGACCTTCAGAGCCGGAGTGCTCGGTACCACTTACTATGGATCTGTCTATTCCAAGACCCCCTTCGGTAATCACGGAGCCGACTTCTGCTCCGACACTCTGCACCCTCAGAAGAGTTCCCTGGTCGGCCCCAATCTTCTTTGGTGCCGAGCCTACCCTTCGAGCATCGGCCCAGGTTACCTCGGCTCCTACCTTGGCTACCTACCTCCGATCTCGCTGGGTCCAATGGCTTCCTCTGTCTCGTCAGAGCCGAGGGAGTCTTTGGAGCTGGTGGGATCTGCCTTTGAACTGATGGGAGTGTGCTGTCTGCCCCTACAGCTCCACATAAGGATACCAGCACTCGTCCCCCTAAGGCACCGGCTACTGTCTCGGCACCACCCATTCCACAGGACAGCAGAGATCCAGAGTCTCAGGATCCTGCATTGGGCAAACCCCTCTCTTCTAAGGCCTCCCCAGAATACCCTTCTGAGGAGCCCCTTGGAAGAGAACTTGCAAGAGGAAGCACGTAGACTCTCCAGTTGAGTCTGTCACTTCAGACACTGACCTCGAGGAGTCAGAAGGGTCCCCACGGTTGTCCTCTGATAATATCTCATTCACAGATATTCTAGAGATCCTGAAGCAAAGGGGTGATGAGGAGTCAGTGTACCTGAAGGCTTTTGGATCTCAACCTTCAGCCTCCTGGGTGTCTCCGCCTTCTGACGAGCTAATGGACTTGGTCATTTGAAAGGCGTGGGAGTCATCTGACACAATGGAACCAGTCCCTTGGAGGCCAAACAAATTCTTACCAGCTCCTTCCAGAAAGGATTTCCCTACTAAGGGGGACCTGTAGATGCTATGGTGGTGGCAGCAGCCACCAAGAAGGAACTTTCAGAGACATCCTCATCTGTCCATCCTCCGAACAAAGACTCTCGAATGATGGACAGATATGGGAAGCATGTCTTTTCGTCAGCGACCTTTACTCTTCGATCGCTGAACTACCTCACTCATTTCACAAGGCTACAGAGTGATCTCTTGAAAGATTTAGGAGATACTCTACAAGGTACATTGTCTGCAGGGGTGAATGAGAAGGTCTCGTCTCAGCTGTCCACCTTAAATTCCATCGTCAACTCCTTCATGAGGCTGATCTCCTATGCAGCCAATGGAGCGAGCAGGGCAGCGGGTTCCGGAGTTTCCCTTAGGAAGCACACCTGGATGTGCTTTGTGCAATTTTGCAGAGCCCTTTAAGTCTACTTTTACTAATGCCCCTTTTGATGGCTCCTTACTCTTTGGACCCTAAGTAAAATGCCCCTTTTGATGGTTCCTTACTCTTTGGACCCTAAGTAAAAGACACTCTCACCCGATGCGAGCAGGAAGGGAAAACTTTCTCTGCTGTTGGGAGTACGTTTTTCCGTACCTTCAAGACTTTATCCTAAAGGTCAGAAGAGTGGGAAAATGTGGTTCAGGAGATCCCAGAGAGTTTTCCAGGATGCAAGGGGTGAATCCTTCCCCAGGGGCAGAGGGGGAGGTAACAATGGTAGACGCCTCCCTAGAGGTAGAGGGGGCCCGCAGAACCAGGGCAACCGTGATTCCTTTTGTGAACGCCCCTATCAGCGCTCCTGAAGGGAGCCCAACTGCTATGCTCTGGAGGCTGTCGGAGGACGTTTATCTATGTATCCAGAAGCCTGGCAAACTATTACAAGAGACAAGTGGGTACTAAGAATAATATCCAGAGGATATTCCATTCCTTTTGCCTACCCTGTCCCACAGATCAGAACAATCCCAGGTGTTCCACCCAATCTAAAGGAGCAAGCAACTATAGAAATTCAAATGTTGCTGCACAAAAGAGTCATCCAAGAAGTCCCTGCAGACCAAATAGGATTCGGAACTTACTCAAGATTCTTTTCAGTGCCAAAAAGAACAGGGGACTGGAGACCCATATTAGACTTAAGCAATTTAAATGAATCTGTCAAGAAGGCAAAGTTCTGAATGGTGACACTGCAGTCTATACTTCCCTTTTTAGGGAAAGATGATTGGATGTGCTTGATAGACCTTCAAGATGCTTACTACCACATAAAAATGGACAGGGCATCGAGAAGGTACTTATGCTTCCGGCTGGGACCCAGTCATTATCAGTTCCGAGCTCTGCCCTTTGGTCTCACTACAGCCCCCAGAGTGTTCACCAAATGCATGGCAGTAGTCACGGCTCACCTGAGGCGTCTAGGATTCCGAGTGTTTCCCTATCTAGAAGACTGGCTCCTGTCTGCCACCACCAAGCATCTACTCCAGCCAGGGATGTGACTTTGGAAATTTGTGCTCAATTGGGTATTACAGTCAACCTTCAAAAACCTGCCCTGTTGCCGTGTCAGCATATTACATTTATAGGTGCAGATCTAGACACCGCTTCCCTGATAGCATGTCGTACAACAGACAGAGTTTCAGCACTCAGAAAACAGATGCTTCATCTTCTTCCCAAGACCAAGGTGAATGCAAAGACAGTTCTAAAATTATTAGGAACAATGGCTTCCACAATAACACTGGTTCCCCTTGCCAGAATGCACATGAGGATCCTTCAGTGGCTGTTGTTCTCCAATGGTCACTTCAAGAGCTTCCTATGTCTGACCCGATCAGGATAATGGAATCATACAAAAACAACTTATGATGGTGGATACACTCCAGCCATGTGACCATAGGGAGACCCTTTGTTCCACAACAACCTTTAGCTACAGTGACCACGGACGCTTCCCAGATAGGGGGCATTATCTGGGGAGAACTCAGTGAAATAAAATTCGAACCACAAATAGAAAAATATATAAAAAAGAATCCAGGCCACCGTTTGAGGCAAAATAATCTTTTATAACCAACACAGATACTCAGATGAGCGCTTTCGTCTAATGACTAGACTTCTTCAGATAAATACACAGGTGCTACTCATTGCATATATACCTTTGTGTAAATCCATACTAATTAATATTTAAAGAGAAGTCACATTTATAAAATATATCTGCACAAAACCCTGTTCATAAATTTAAACAAACAGTGCAGGCTTTCCACATAAAATGCCATAATCTCAAAATATAACAAAATCTCAAAATGTACCAATATTTTGTCCACATGAGTATTATGAAATTAAAAAATATGTAAAATGGATGTGTCAACACTGATGAACTGCGATGTATCAAATATTTTCTGCTTTAGCTATTAAAACAGGTTTAATGGTTACATATTCGTTTAGGCCAGGTGGTACAAAAGATTTTAGCCTAAGCTGCCATTTTAATTCTTTGTTCAACAAAGCATTTTTGATATCGCCGCCTTTAAAATTTTTTTTTGCAATAATATCTATAATGCCAAATTTGAAACCATTGAAGGAAGGGCATAGTAAAGAATGTTTGAACAAGGCGCTAGTCTCTTTACCAGTTCTTATATCATACTGATGCTCATGCATTCTGTCTTTGAATGCTCTTTCCGTTTTGCCAATGTAGAATGCATGGCATCCAACACACTTAGCCATATACACTATCATCCTAGTTTTACAATTTCCCTTGCAAAATCTAATTACATTGTTCAAACCATTATTTAACTTTACCCACAATTCTTTAATAATTAAATGACATGAACTACAGTTTCCACACAAAGTGGTACCTTTGTGGATATTGGTTACTCTATCAACCTGCTCAAATATTCTTTTAAAATTT
The DNA here is from genome assembly GCF_019279795.1 of Protopterus annectens. NCBI lineage: Eukaryota > Metazoa > Chordata > Ceratodontiformes > Protopteridae > Protopterus > Protopterus annectens. The sequence goes on from NC_056727.1 coordinate 694,807,755, forward strand.
TTTACCTGTTTTATAAGTAAAAAGAGGTTTGCAACCCACTATATCATATAACTCTTTGTTAATTTTAAGTGTGTTCTAATGAGTTCTAACTATGTTTATAAATGATTCTGAAAACATGTTATATTCCATGACACAAGCCCCATAAAAATGTTTTCCTTCCGTATTACTTTTAGTGTTCTTGGATAAAGTTTGTCCTAACAAAGCCTTGTATTTAATCCCCCACCTCTTGTATACTTCATCTAATACTTCCTTTACCATATCCACTGGATACTCTGTCTCTCAAATTTTTTTCCCTAAAAAAATAAGCTCCTTAGTCAAGTCACTGTATTCAGAGGTCATTCTTGCTACTCTAACAGCTTGACCTTTACTAAGGCTTCTTTTTTGTGGCTGAGGGTGGTGACTAGAATAATGCAGATAACTGTTGTACCAAGTATTTTTGCGATAAATTTTTGATTTAAATCCATGGGATGCTTTAATAATTGTCGTATCAAGATAATTAATACTTGCATCATTCCATGTGTGTGTAAAAGTAAGAAAGGAGGTACAATTATTGAGGTAATCCATAAAAATCCCCAGGATGTCAGTAGTTCCTTCCCACAATATAAAAATATAGTCAAGGAACCTCAAGTGTAACTTTATATTGTCAAAAGAACTGTGGAATATATACCTGTTTTCCCATTCTAACAAAACTAAGTTAGCATACACGGGGGCGCATGCTGGGGGAACAGTCCAAGGTATATGGCAAAAACACAAGGCTCACTTGCATATAAATGTCCTAGAGATGAGAGCAGTGCTTCTTGCTTTGCAAGCACTTCACAACTCTCTCCCTCTAGGGACAATTGTGATAGAGTCAGACAATATGTCTGTGGTTTGGTACATAAACAAGCAGGGGGGAACCAGATCTTACCCCCTTTGTCGTGAGGCCCTAAGAGATTAGCAATGGGCAGTTTCTTTCCAGCGCTTTCTAATAGCAACGCACATTCTGGGGAAGTCCAATGTGATAGCAGACAAGCTGAGCAGGGCAATTCTAATGCCTCACAAGTGGTGTGTCAATAAGAATGTAGCGGAAAGGATTTTCCAAACATGGGGTCTGCATTGCTGCGATCTTTTCGCCACTCCCATGAATGCCAAGTGCAGCAACTACTTTACCTTAATCTCCCCTCTGGGTCAGACACCGAGAGATGCACTTGCTCACGATTGGCCCTCGAGACTTCTGTATGCCTTTCCTCCATTTCCTCTCATACCCAGAGTCATTTAGAAAGCAAAGTCCTTGGGAAGCAGGATGATTCTCATTGCTTCTTACTGGCCTCATCAAATTTGGTTCCCCTTCCTTTGGCCTCATCTTCAGGAGAAGCCTTGGACTCTGGACCCAGTTCCAGACCTTCTGACACATATGTCAGGTGCGCTTCATCCTTCTCTCCACACCCTCAGCTTGGCAGCTTGGCTGCTCCACTTCCCAATTTAGTCAGGCTTCAGAATTTCACTCCAACAGTTAAACATATCTTGATGTCCTATCATAAAGCTTCCACCAGAAAACTATATTCTAGCAAATGGAAAAGGTTTTCCCTCTGGGCTCAAAACAGAAATATTGACCCTTTTTCTGTGCCTATTCACTCTATTTTGGAATTCTTGGCAGAACTCTTCCAACAGGGTTCTGCTGCAGCAACCATCAGAGTACAACTCGCTGCAATTTCAAATTTCCACATTGGTGATCCTACTTTGAACTTAATGTCACACAGGTTGTGTAGAGCCTTCTTGAAAGGTGCCTCCTTATTAAGACCTCCCTTTAAGGAACCCCTTCCTCCTTCGGATTTAAATTTTGTTCCATCTCACCTAACGTTACCACCTTTTGAACCTTCTTCGTCTTCAGACCTCAAGTTCCTTTCCTGGAAGACCATTTTTCTGGTTGCTATAACATCTGCTAGAAGGGTATCAGAGTTGCAAGCCCTATCTATCAAACCGCCATATTTGATATTTCGTAAGGACAGGGTATCTTTACAAACTAATCCATCCTTTTTACCTAAAGTCTCTTCTTCTACTAACATAAATCAATCTATTGAGCTTCCAGTGTTTTTTCTAATCACAGCAACAAGGCAGAATACAAATTACATCAACTGGACGTGCACAGACAACTCAGATTCTATTTGCATAGGACAAAAGATTTTAGAAAATCTGACCAGTTCGTATCCTTTTCAGATGCAAAAAAGGGTAGCTCAGTTTCAAAAACTACCCTTTGCAACTGGCTCTCAAACTGCATTACCTTCATCTATACTTCAAACAACAGAGATTTACCATTTAAGGGTAAGGCTCATTCCACTAGAGCACTAGGCCACGTCTTCTGCCTTTCAGGCCAGAATTCCTATGGATAATATTTGTGCTGCAGCTACCTGGGTTACTCCTCATACATTTATCACACATAACAAAGTGGATTTGGCCTCCAGGGACAGGGCCTCCTTTGGGTCCACTGTGCTTAAAGGTGTACTCTCTTAAGCCACCCAGGGAAAAAGGTGCTAGGGACGCTATCCCATCATTGTAAGAGTGAAAGCGAGATAGGACAACATAACAGAAAGAAGTTATGTACTCACCATAACGTTCCATGTTTGTTGTCCATCTCGCCATTCATTCTTACGAACCCTCCCTCCTTCCCCCTTCCAAGGACTCCTTGTGGACCTGGTGGATGTTTTACACCTTTCAGGAGTTCCTTACTTCAGTTTGTTTCTCCTATTCCATTGGGGATAGCATATATTTGTGTGTATGTATGCATATATATATATATATATATATATATATATATATATATATATATATATATATATATATGCTTCTTTACAATTTCTTTAGTAGTAGCAGTAAACAAGATCTGGGGAGTTACACCACTGCATTATGGGATACCTACTTGCCATGAGCCAAGTTTGAGTCTTTCAGCTGTGTATTTGGCCGAGTCGGAGCCGAAGATTGGTTCCGAACCCATCATTGTAAGAATGAATGGTGAGATGGACAACAAACATGGAACATTATGGTGAGTACATAACTTCTTTTTTTGTGTTTCATAAAGGTATATACATGTACATGCTTATTCATGTTTTTAGTGATTCATTTTTTTTCTTCTTTGTTTGTCTCATCTTTGTAATACCTACAAAGCTACTGAAGCATCATTGAAGGTACATAAATTATTCCTAAACACTGGCATTTCTTATTTTCATATCTCCCATGATCTGTTGATAAGGGAAAGGTTGTAAATGTCTTTTTTGCACGCCGTTCTTTCTGTTGTCTTTCTGGGTATGTCTTAAAAATATGTTTAGTATTTTGGTTTCTTCTTTCTATCACCTGCTACACATATACATATGTGTTTTGATTACAGCCTTAATTGTAATTTTCTCTAAAAGGATTCAGATAATTTATTCAGTAGCAAGTTGCTGTTTATTTACAACCCTAGCAGATACTTCACGTTTGAGCCTGGTGTTAAGTGCCTTGTTGGCTTGAAATCATTATTTCATAGTCTGAGCATATATATGTTTTATAGATCATTGCTTTAAATACTGTACAGTTGACCCTGTTACATTCCTAGAGCACCCGTGAATTGTGAAGAAAATGTTATCCCTATACTGTGTGTACAGTAGTGTAAGTAGCAATGCAATTTTTTTTCACACTTGCTTTTTCATTTTTTTTGGTATAAGCAGGGTAAATGGTAATAATTTAACTTAATAAAAATACAAATAAAAATAAAATGGGTATCACCAATAATGATGAAGGTATGTAATATTGTATATCACGCTATCTTCTGACTGGGTCTTCTGGGGGTTTCATGCTGGCTTTTTTTTGAAAGGTTTAAGGAACATTGTTGATGGGAAGTTGCTGTTGTTGTTTCTTCATGATATGTCTGAATGGCAGCATCGATGCCATTATTAACTTTGAGAGCACGAACCATATAGGGATCCCATGCTTCAATCATCCCTTGTAACTCCTTCGCTGTCCTAATAATCTGGGACAGACATTCCAATGTTAGGCCCTGCTCCTCCTCCTCCTGCTCTGGATCTGTCGCTTCCTCCTCCTCTTTGCTGGCAGACTTCGTTAACTCCAACAAATCTTCATCCATCAGGGTTTAGAGTGGGCATCGATGAGGTTGTTAACTTCATTTTGAGTGATTTCAGAAAAACCTTCTAAAAGTATCTTTGCCAGTTTCATGGCTTTGTCATTGTGCTGAATTTCTTCAGGTAGAAGTCCTTGTAGTCGTTAAGTAACCCTTTAATTAAACTTGTTAGAGTTTTTGGGCCTTCCACCCCTTACTTGAATATTGACAGCGGGACTGACTTATTATCGGGATTCGACATTTTTACTGGATTTGTCTCTTTACTGGACTTGACCTCTTTCTCTTACCTGTTTTGTCTTTAAGATGTCTGAGAAAATTAAATCAGGTTTTAAACGTTGCCAGTGTGGCCAGAAAATGTCAGTTACTGACAACCATAGTTCCTGTGTCTACTGCCTTGGCCCTCTCCACTTACAAGAGGACTGTTCAATTTGTCACTCTTTTAGTGGGAGGGTCATGACAGAAGGCAGAAACTCATGGACAGGGGTTATTAAAACCTTCCTTTCAGGAGGCTCTGGATGCTTCAGACCAGGCATCCAAATCCTCGAAGGAATCGAAGGCGCCGGAGCCCAAGTCATCGGCTCTGAGCTCTTGAGTAAAGTTAGATCACTGGTTCCACAGACTTGGGCCGAGTGTTCAACTGGTGTCAGTTCCTGAGCCTCGAGTCTTGGAACCGGTGATGGAGCTCCCTCCCTCGACTCTATTGAGGTCGGCTCCGTCTTGGTTCCTTCGACCCGTTCTTCTTCTAAGCTCTCCGATGTCGATGTGGATCGGTGTGGTGCAGAAGTTATTGGAGCATTCGGCCCTATCCAAACTTATTTCGGTTTCCACCCAGTTGGTGTCGAAACTTGAAGGCCTCCCATTGTCTCCATCCATTCCTCCTCCGAGACCTGTCCAGTCTTTGGAGCGGAAGAGGTTGATCTTCTGATTGTGGAGCCCTCGGGTCCAGAACCGTCCTTTTCTCGGTCTGTTCCTCTCACCTCAACTCCGTCGGATCCGGTACGGAGTCTCGGGCGGCGATCTGTCCTTGGTTCGGGGCGAGTCGAACCGGCGTTTGGTTCGACTCTTCCTCGGGGCCTCGGCGGATCGATTCGGCTCCGTCCTCGGGTCGATGCCCGGTGCCTGTCTCGGGATTCTTCCCATTTCTTGAACCGTGAGATTCTTGACTTGGGACCCGGGGCCTTGATCTCATGAGGAAGGTGTTGTCTACTCAGACAACCACATCAGTAGAAGCAACCTCTCCTCCCATAAAGGGCCATTATCCTCCTCTGCACCCATGGCTACATCCAAGCGTCGAGCACCGGTGTCTCAGCCACCCTGGAGGTGCCCCTCTTCCTCGGAGGCTTCTTGGATGCTCCCCACGAAGAAGTCCCTAGGAAAAGATTGTGTAAGAGGAGACACTTAGATTCTCCACAAGAATCTTTGACATCCGATACTGACTTGGATGAGTCAGAAGGGTCCCTAAGTCACCTTCAGAAGATGTCTCTTTTTCTGACATATTGGAGATCCTGAAACAGAGGTGACTGGCAGTCCCTTCCCCTTCTGAGGATGAGTCAGTCTTGCTGAAGGCATTCGATGCTCGCCCTTCCTCCTCCTGGGTCACTCCGCCTTCGATGAATTAATGGAACTTATTGCTCGAAGGCGTGGGAACTCCTGACACAGTGGAACCAGTCCCTAGGAAGCCCAATAAGTATATCACTGCACCCCAGGACAAGATTTACTTGACAAAGGAGTTCCAGTGGGCGCTATGGTGGTGGCAGCGGCCACGAAAAAGGAGATGTCGGAATCTTCCTCATCTGTCCATCCCCTAATAAAGATTCTAGGACTATGGACAGGTATGGGAAGCGCATTTTTAGTTCAGCGGCTTTTATATGCGATCCCTGAACTATTTGACGACTCTTTACGACTACAGAGGATCTAGTCAAAGAGTTGGGAGATACCCTCCAGGGTACTACAGATGCTGCTGTCGCAGAGAAAGTGACAGCAACTTAATACCCTTACATCCATTGTGAACTTCGTCCATGAGGCTTATCTCTTACGCGGCGAAGGTTCGGGCAGCAGCTTCAGCGATTGCTCTTAGACAATCCTGGATGCGCTTATGTTCATTGCGGAAGCCTTCAAGTCTTCCTTTACTAACGCCCATTTGGCGGTGCCACTCTTTTTGGCCCCAAAGTAAAGGAGACCCTTACCCGGTGTGAGCAGGAGGGAAAGACTCTGTCTGCTGTCGGAGTCCGTTTTCCACCCCAACCAGACCGTACCCCAAAGGGCAGCGTGGTGGAAAAATGTGGTTTGAAAACCCCAAGGATCTTTCCCAGGCACACAGGGTGATGCCTTCTAGAGGCAGAGGAGGGGCAGAGGTGGAAGACGCCGCCCTGGCGGCAGAGGGGTCCGCAGAATCAAGGTGACAGGGACACACTCCTGGTAAACCTTTCCAGCACTCCTGAGAGGAGGCCCGACTGTCCTGCTCTGGAGGCAGTCGGGTCGCTTAGCTTTATACCCTCAGGCCTGGCAAAACATAACTACAGACAAGTGGGTAAAAGCGTGGTTACCAGAGGTTACAATATACCATTTCTATCCTATCCCATTCCAAAGAAAGACTCCCAGATGTACCGCCCCATCTGCGAGCCAGCAGCTATAGAAATTTCAAAGCTGCTAGAAAAAGAGTCATCCAACCAGTCCCAGCGGACCAAAGAGGATTGAACTTACTCAAGGTTCTTTTAGTTCCAAAACAGGGGACTGGAGGCCCATTCTGGACCTAAGCGACCTCAATACCTTGTCAAGAAAGAAAAGTTCGAATGGTCACGCTTCAATCGATCCTTCCATTCTTACAGAAGGGCGACTGGATGTGCTCAATAGATCTGAAGGATGCATACTACCACATCAAAATGGCCAGGGCATCCAGAGATCATTTGCGCTTCGGCTGGGTGCCAGTCACTTTCAGTTTCGAGCCCTGCCCTTTGGTCTGACCTCAGCCCCCAGGGTCTTCACCAAATGCATGGCAGTGGTAGCATCTCACTTGAGACGCCTAGGATTCCAGGTGTTTCCGTATCTGGATGACTGGCTCCTTTCTGCCACCACCCAGCGTCAACTAGTACAGGCCAGAGACTACACTCTTCAACTGTGTATTCACCTAGGAATTTCCGTAAACTTGAAAATCCTTACAACCATCACAGCGTATCTTATTCATAGGAGCGGAATTAGATACACATCAGTTAATTCTAAGACTTCCTCTAGAAAGGATACTTTCACTTCAGACTCACATACGTCTTCTTCTTTGTCCAGAAATCCCCAGCAAAACTGGTACTGAAGGTTTAGGGACTCATGTCAGCTTCTCTTATTGCAATACCCTTGGGAAGACTGCACATGAGAGTCCTACAATGGCTACTGTTTGCACAATGGTCGTTCCAACAACTACCTCTAACACACAAGATTCTTATAACGAACACATGCAAAAAACACCTAAACTGGTGGCTTCAGACTTGCAACCTTTCCAAGGGGAGACCATTTGTGCTACCCGCCTACAGCTACGGTGACCACGGACGCTTCCTGATAGGGTGGGGGCATCTTTCAGGGACAGACAGTCCAAGGCGAATGGACCAATTTAGAGTACAATCTGCACATCAATATTCTAGAGTTGAGGGCAGTGTTTCTAGCGTTGCAACACTTTGCTCCCCTTCTTCCTCTGGGAACTATTGCAGTTCAGACGGACAACATGTCGGTAGTCTGGTACATAAACAAGCAAGGGGGAACCAAGTCCTATCAGCTGTGCAGAGAGGCCATGAGAATCTGGCAATGGGCGGAGTCCACAGGTCGCTTTCTGATAGCAACGCACATCCCGGGGTCATCCAACGTCATAGCCGACAGGCTGAGCAGAACAATACTGTTACCGCCGAGTGGTCCCTAAAACAGTCAGTTGCGGAAAAGATTTTTCGCGATGGGGCCAGCCTTCCTGCGATCTGTTTGCGTCTCCAATGAGCGCCAAATGCAGGAGCTACTTTGCCCTATTACCCCCTCAGGGGAAGTCCCCAGGGGCACTGATTCACGATTGGCCCCGGGTCTCCTATGCATTTCCTCCCTTCCCCCTGATCTCAAAGTTTCTCCAGAAAGCCAACAACCTACACAGGACAATAATCCTCATTGCCCCATTCTGGTCTCGTCAAATTTGGTTCCCTTCCTCATGACACACTGCATTGGGGACCCTGGATCCTGGACCCAGAGCCAGATCTATTGACTCACTCGTCAGGGGCTCCCCACCCCTCGCTTTTGTCCTCCATCTAGCAGCTTGGCTGCTCCAATTCAACTTAGCCAGGTCTGATCTTCTTTAGCCTGCAGTTCAGAATATATTAGTGGCTTCTCATAAAGCTTCCACTACTAAAACATATACTAGTAAATGGAAGCTTTGTATTCTGGGCGAATACACAGCAAGTGGACCGCTTATGGCTCCTTTGAATAAAATATTAGAGTTTTTAACAGAATTGTTCCATCAGGGTGCTTCTCCTGCCACATTAAGAGTTCAATTGGCTGCCATTTCTAATTTCCATGTGGAAGAATGTGGGGCTCCTGTTATGGCCCACAGACTTTGTAAAGCCTTTTAAAGGGATTTTCATATTAGACCACCAATTAGATCTCCTCGTCACCTTGGAGTCTAAACTTATTATTATCTAAGTTGATGCTGCCCCTTTGAACCAGCCTCCTCTTGCCCATTGAAATTTTTGTCGTGGAAGACTCTCTTTTGGTAGCCATTACATCCGCTTAGGAGTATCTGAACTTCAAGCTCTCTCCATTAAACACCCTTATTTGATCTTTCACTCCTGACAGAGTTTCTCTCGCACTAATTCATCCTTCCTTCCTAAAGTTTGTTCTATTAACAATATTAATCAGTCCATTGAATTACCCACTTTCTTCAAGAATCACTCCAATAAAATGGAGTATATGTTGCACAAATTAGATGTCCACAGACAACTAAGGTTTTACTTGGATAGAGCAAAAGATCACAGGAAATCTGATCAACTTTTTGTAGCCTTTGCTGATAACAGAAAAGGAGTAGCGGTTACCAAAAGAACTCTTTCTAAGTGGTTAACTGATTGTATCATCTATGTCTATGATTCTTCAGATCAAACTCTTTTGCACAAACCCAAAGGACATTCCACAAGGTCAGTGTCTACATCCCTGGCTCATGCAGCTCGCCTACCACTAGGCGCTATTTGTGCGGCTGCTACTTGGTCTAAACCACATACATTCATTTCTCATTATAAGGTAGACAAGGTTTCTAGGGACAGGGCAACCTTTGGTTCCACTGTGCTCAAGAACGTCCTTCCGTGAGTTCCTCAGGAACAAGGAGCTAGGGGCTACCCATGTGTAGAACAAGCGAGATTGAACACTATCACATATAGAAGTTATGTCCTTACCATAACGTTCCATGTGGAGTGTTCATCTCGCCTTTGTTCTTACATTCCCACCCTCCCACCCTTAGGAAGAACGTTCAGTTTGGTGCCTGGTCTGGGGCATTCTGCTTCTGCATTGCAGTTGTTGTATATATAGTTGACATGTATATATATGTATATATATATGTATATATATAGACTCTTAGTTCTGTGCATATGTGATATTGGCATGAGTGTGCTCTCTCTGACTGCTGGTTTGCTTGCAAACTAGATCTGAGGTAAAGGCAGAGGGGGATTGTGGGTATTAGGTTGTCTCGAGCTTCTTCTCGATGCAGAGCTTGCAAGCGGCCGACACGGAGCCGAGGATCGGCTCCGTACCCATGTGTAAGAACAAAGGCGAGATGAACACTCCACATGGAACGTTATGGTAAGGACATAACTTCTATTTATAGATCATTGCTTTAAATACTGTACAGTTGACCCTGTTACATTCCTAGAGCACCCGTGAATTGTGAAGAACCGCAAATTTTCGATCTGGTAAAAAAAAAACTATAATTGCCCATTTTTATAGTTTAAACCCTAAATATGCCCCCAAACACTTTAATTTCATTTCAAACGCAGCTTAATACATTACCCTTAAAAAAAAGAATGTAAAGGTAAACCCATATATTGTACAGTGCTGCACTGTTATGTCTACCGCAGTGTCAGAATATAAAATACCAGTGTTATCCCTATACTGTATGTACAGTACTGTAATTCATGCAAGCACGTTTTCTTTGGTATGCGCTGTCATTTTCTTTGGTATAAGCAGGGTAAATGCAGTAATAATTTAACTTAATAAAAATACAGTAAAATGTACGGGTACTCACCAATATGATGAAGGTATGTAATATTGTATCTACGTATCTTCTGACTGGTCTTCTGGTGGGGTTTCATGCTGGCTTTTGTTGAAAGGTTTAAGGAACATTGTTGATAGGAAGTTGCTGTTGTTGTTTCTTCATGGTGGCGAGGAGGGTTTTATATGTCTGAATGGCAGCATCGATGCCATTATTAACTTTGAGAGCACGAACCATATAGGGATCCCATGCTTCAATCATCCCTTGTAACTCCTTCGCTGTCCTAATAATCTGGGACAGACATTCCAATGTTAGGCCCTGCTCCTCCTCCTCCTGCTCTGGATCTGTCGCTTCCTCCTCCTCTTTGCTGGCAGACTTCGTTAACTCCAACAAATCTTCATCCATCAGGGGTTTAGAGTGGGCATCGATGAGGTTGTTGACTTCATTTTGAGTGATGTCATCAAAACCTTCGTCACCAAGTATCTTTGCCAGTTTCATGGCTTTGTCAACAGCCTTGTGCTGAATTTCTTCAGGTGAGAAGTCCTTGTAGTCATGGACACACTGGCCACAGCTTCTTTCAGCATGCATTGAGGGTTTCCTTTTTCATCTCCTTAAGAGCAGCTTGGATGACTGACAGGCATGTTGCAATTGTAAAGTTACGCCAGTAACCCTTTAATGTAAAATTCTCGCCCGTGTCCATTGCATCCACAAGGTGTTGGAGAGAATTCTGGGTATAAAGAGCCTTGAAGGCATGGATCACGCCTTGGTCCATAGGTTGGATGAGGGAGGTGGTGTTGGCAGGGAGTAACTCAATCTGGACTCCCTTGTAATACAAATCCAAAGGGTGGCCCCCAGCATTATCCATAATGAGCAACACCTTGAAGTCCATGCCTAAGTCGTGGAGGTGTTCCTTGGCTTGAGGGATGAAGCAGTGGTGAAACCAGTTTGAAGCTAGGATTTTGGTAATCCAGGCCTTAGGGTTGTGCATTCAGTGGACAGGCAGCAGGTTTTTATTTTTGTTTTTGAGAGCCCTAGGTGTGCTAATTTGTAGATGAGGCCTGGTTTCATCATGTAACCAACAGAATTGCCACACATAACGAGCGTCACTCTGTCCTTGTGTGGCTTAAACCCTGGAACTTTGGCTTCATCCTTCATGATGTAATTTCTGTATGGCATCTTCTTCCAGAACAAAGCAGTCTCATCCATGTTGAAAACTTGTTTGGGCTTGTATCCTTTCTCCTCTGTGATGTGCCTGAAGGTCTCGGGGTATTTCTCCGCAGCTTCTTTGTCAGCAGATGCTGCCTCTCCATGTAGAGAAATACATACTTTTTATATTGAATCAATGTTCATCGTGCATACAGCTGCAGTCATAACAGATGGGTTCTCCTGCCGTCAGGCGGGTCCTCGGTCGGCCGAATTCCTAGGTCTAGGTCCGGCGTCGGTTGTCGTCGCTTCTTCCCTGACGTCAGTGCGACAGGGGTATAAAAGAACCAGCCGATGCCATTTTCTTCAGTCTTTCTTGCCGCGCGGTGCCCGAAGCAGAAGCAGTTCGCAAGTGCCGGTCAGCTAGCACCTGAGATTACGAATATTTTGCAACCAAAGTCTTCTTGAAAGCTAAGTACCCCGTTGGGGAAACATTTCTTGCCTCAGACCGATGTCAGACAAAGTTAATAATTGCATTTCATGTGGGAAACAAATACCGCATAAGGATTTTCATTCCCTCTGCATTCCTTGCTTAGGCCCAGACCGCGACGTCTCGGCCTGTCGTTTTTGTGCTACATTCAACAGACGAACCATTAAGCGTTGAGCGGAGTTCGCCCAACACTATTTTGGCAAAAAATTTAATTACATTATGTCATCGGATACTCCGACTCCAGTTTTGAGTAAAAGACGCAAAGATAAGAACCGACATACTAGGTCTGCGCCTTCTACCGACACCACGCCAAAGCCGATTTCAGGTGGTCCGGTTCTCAGTGAGGCGCCTACGCAGCCCCTGACTACCGACAACACTTCATTGGCGGTGTCTACTGTACCCGAGGTCGCAGGCTCCTCGGCCCACTAAGTCTAAAGCAGCCATGCATTCTAAGAGACAAGCTCCACAGGGCCCTTCTCAAGGCCCCATGCCTAAAAAGCAGATGCTCAAAATGGCTGAGGATTTGATTACTCTTATAAGGGGTTCTCAACTCCCCACGGACAAAAGGCCCAGAGTGGAGGAAGAATCCCCCTCCTCGGACCAGGCCTCCATTATTTCAGAGCATTCTGATGACCAGGAACATTCATACTCCCCTTTTGAAGATTCTGATGCAGAGGAGTCCATTCCCTTTGTCTCCCCTCCTGAGGATTACTCTTTTGGGGAAACCTTGCATACCTTGAGGGAACACTTCCACTGGGAAGGCCAAGAGTACTCAGACTCCAAGAAAAGGCTTAGGGATTTTCTCTTGCTCCCTCAGCACAGGCCTCTGGCTATACCTCCTGTCTTAGACATTCTTGATGATGTTTATTCAGAGGCTTGCCTTAACCCAGACTCTTTACCTCCAGCCCCAGTCAAGCCTGACAGGTATTACCGGGTTCCTGACTCTCACCAATTCCTATACAAAAGCCATGTGGCTGACCCAGAAACTATCTCACAGGGTCCCAAGGGAATTAAGGCCTCCACTGCTAAAAATCCATTACCTTCAGAGAGAGATTCCAGAGCTTTAGAAAGGTGGGGGAAAAAGGTATACACCTCAGCCACCTTAACCATGAGGGCATTAAACTGCCAGTTCCATATGTTAAAGTACCAACAGTTTCTGTTATCACAGTTGAGAAGCAAAATGTCACAACCTGAACAACCAGACTTGAAGGAGTTGCAGGATTTGATGCATAGTGCAGAACAAGTGGGAAAACATACCTTGCAATGTGGTTTTGATGCTTTAGAGGCTTCATGTAGAGCTGCTGTTACAGGATCAGTCATACGTAGACATGCCTGGCTCAAAGAGCAAACCTTACCAGATCATGTCAAAGCTAAATTACTAGATGCCCCTCTGTAAAAAGATGTATTATTTGGTGTTAAAGCTGAGGAGGTATTAAAGAAAATGGAGGAAAAGGCTTAGTCAATGCAAACAGTGAAAGATTTCCTACAGGTACAACCTCCACGTTTTGGTAGAAATTGGCCTTCCAAAAAATGGTCCTTTCCAGCCACGGACAGACCCCAAAGAGGTAGATACAGGCACCTGAAGGACAGAGGGCAATCGCAAGGATCGTTTAGAGGCAGACAATGGCAAGCTCCTACACAAAGAGGTGGTGAGGATAGTTCACAGCCATTCAGAAAGCAGACCCAATGACTTTCCCCTCTGCATGCCAAGCAAGGCTCAAATGGCAGCACCTTTAGGTGGAAAACTGGCATTATTTTCGAAAAATTGGCATATTGTCACAAAAGGCAAATGGATCCTGGACATTATAAACAGAGGTTACAGATTCCATTTTCACACCCTTCCAAAATGAGAGGCATGCCAAACCTGCCACACAGTCAAAGGGCAGAGGCACAAAAACAGATTTCAGATCTCATGGACATGAAAGCTATTCAAGAGGTGCCCACACAAGAACAAGGTCAATGTTTTTACTCCAGACTATTCCTGGTACCAAGGAAGGGAAAAGATTGGAGACCTATTTTGGACCTATTCATCCTAAACACATTTTTACTTGTGCCAAAATTCAAGATGCTCACATTACAGCAGCTTCTTCCCATGCTGGGCAAGGAGTCTTGGCTGGTAACATTGGACCTCAAGGAGGCATACCTGCATGTCCCAATCAGACAAGATTGCAGAAGATACCTCAGATTTCTTGCAGGTTCAACCCATTATCAATTCTCTGCATTGCCCTTTGGCTTATCTACTGCACCCAGAGTATTCACGAAATGCCTGGCATCAGTAATTGCCTACTGCAGACTTCAAGGGATACAAATATACCCATATTTGGACGACTGCCTGATCCAAGCGGACAGCAAGCACATTCTTCTGAAACATCTGGCTTTTGTAATAATGTTGTTGAATTCTCTGGGATACACAGTCAACAAAAAGAAATCAAGGCTGATACCCTCACAAACAATAATTTTCCTGGGTGCCAACTTGGACACAAACACCCAGATGGCCTACCTCACGCTAGAGAAACAGGGGCAACTAACTCAATACTTCAGAAAACTTGCAAATTTCGCCAGGCTGACTGCAAGGAAAATACTGCAGGCTCTGGGATTCATGGCATCTTGCATCCTACTAATCCCATGTGCAAAGCTGCATATGAGGAAACTTCAATGGTACCTGAAAAACCTATGGTCTCAACACAGTCACAGTTTGGAAACAATAATACCACTGATTCCATGTCTTCAAAAGGAATTTCTGTGGTGGGCTCAAGCATGCCAAAGAAACACAGGTCTCCCATTCTGCAAACCTCAAATAAATCAAGTCATCACAACAGACGCCTCGGACTACGCCTGGGGGGCGCATATGACAGATCGGTGCATTCAGGGCAAATGGTCCCAAAAAGAAAAGCACCTACACATCAATCAAAAGGAAATGCTAGCAGTAATAAATGCTATTATGGCTTTCAAAGACCTTCTGCAACCAGGTCAACTATTGATAAGGACAGACAACACCACAGTAATGTGGTACATAAACAAACAGGGAGGAACCCATTCATACCCCCTGTGCAGGCTGGCCATGTCTCTTTGGAACATGGCTCTGGAATTACAAATCGAGCTTCAAGCACAGTACTTGCCAGGCAAGGAAAACACGCTGGCAGACAACCTAAGCAGAAATATGACAGATCCACACGAATGGAAGTTGCATCCTCAAGTTTTTACAGAGATAATTCAAGCATGGGGAAGGCCAGACATAGATCTCTTTGCCTCCCACAAAAATCACCAATTGGCAAAATTCTGCACAAGGACCTTTCATCCACAGGCCTGGAGAGTGGACGCACTCTCTTTCAGTTGGACAACAATGACAGTTTATGCTTTTCCACCTCTTACTCTGCTGCCCAAAGTTCTATTAAAAACCAGAGCAGACAGACCAAAGATGATTCTCATTGCTCCAGACTGGCCAAGACAACACTGGTACCCACTCCTGAGAAGCTTGACGCATTCCCCACCATGGATCCTACCTTTAATGCTTCTTCTTTTGACTCAGCACAGCTTCAAAACTCTTCACAGTCAGCTGAAAACACTCAATCTGGCCGCATGGAAGATTCCTTAACTTCATCACAGACCCTACTCTCCAAGGAGGTGCAGGACGTCATTTTGGAGGCCAGAAGGTCTTCTACTAGAAAAGCTTACTCCGCAAAATGGAAATGGTTTTGTGCCTGGAATGACAAAAAGGGCCACAATCCTGGAATACTGAATTTACCTCAGATATTACAGTACCTAGCTGAGTTGCTAAGCAGTGGACTTTCATTCTCCTCCATCAAAATCCATGCCTCAGCCATTTCTGCAGGATACAACACTGATCCTCCTTTATTCTCTCACCCTCTCTTAAGACAGTTCCTCAGAGGGGCTAAGAATATAAAACCCCCAAGGAAACAACCAGTACCTGCATGGGACCTCAATTTCATTCTAGAAAAACTGACCTTGCCTCCTTTTGAGCCAGCTGCCTCAACAGAACTGCAATATTTGTCCTGGAAAACAGCCTTCCTTCTGGCTATCACCTCAGCTCGCAGGGTATCGGAACTACAAGTCCTCATGGCTGTGCAGCCTTTCATCATTTTCCATCAGGACAGAGTTTCCTTACAAACCAATCCGTCCTTTTTGCCTAAGGTGGTATCCAGGGTAGCTTTGAATCAGGCTATCCACTTACCTACCTTTTACCCTAAACCTCAAAACAAAGGGGAGAGACTACTACACTCCTTGGACATCCACAGACAGCTGCGTTACTATTTGGATAGAACAAAGCCTTTCAGAAAATCAGAACAACTCTTTGTGTCCTATGCTGCAGGAGCTCAAGGGAAGCCAGTATCAAAACAGACAATCTCAAAATGGATAGCCCACTGCATACGTTTTTGTTCATAGGTTCATAGGTTCATAGGTTCGTACTAGGCTATCTGCCCTAAGGCATTTATAAGCCTAGCCAGAGTGTATGTGGCTTACACCACCCCTTAGGATGAGAATATTTAGGGTTTAGTTTACTATGCCTCTGTCTAGTAGTGACACAGAGAATCTCCCATCCACTGAGATTTCTCTTGAATAGAGTAAGTGAGGGAACATGGACTGGGATTCTTTTCCAGAGTGTGAGCCTCTGGGTTATGAATCTGTCCCTCCAGCACGTCCTATTTATTTCTGTGTTGAGGTTTAAGTCACTTGTTCAAGTGGCTCTGATGGATTTGGATTTTCTGAGGTGGAGCATGTCCATTAATTCAGGATTGGACATGGCCACAGATCACCTCTGAGTAGGGTATGCGACTGAATAGAGCTGGAGTTTTTTCAGTCGGGCAGCATATGACATATGTTTAAGACCCTTTATCCTCTTGGTGAGGAACTTTTGGGGTCTTTCCAACTGCTGCAGGTGTCAGGTGAAATACATCCCAAATGGGGCATTGTACTCAATCATTGGCCTGATAAGAGAAGAGTACAGGGCACAATGACTTCTCTTGATCTAGATGTGAAACCCTTCATGATAAGGTGGGCAATATAGAAGGTCTTCCTAACCACTTTGGCAATGTGAGTGTCAAATGAGAGGTTACTGTCAACCTGGGTCCCTAGGTCCCTGATTACCTCTTAATGGATTACCGCCTATGTGGTAATTTGTTGGTACCTTGTTTTTCCCAAAGGGTATGACTATACATTTTTCAGCTTAAGGCCATGGCTCTGGCACCAATTATCCATTTCTATGAGGCCTCTCTGAAGGATGTTTGTGTCTGCTGGAGTATCAATTATGGCGCCCAGTTTGCAGTCATCTGCGAACTTTGTCAGCCACAATCCTCCAGTGTTTGCCTGTACCTCGGAAAAATAAATGCCGAACAAGAGGGGTCCCAGGACTGAGCCCTGTGGGACACCGCTTGTGACTGGCTTAGGGTAAAACTGTACCTGCAGGCATCAGATCACACTCCACAAGGGCCACAGCTACCTCTGCATCTTTCCTCAGAGGGGTTCCTACCAAAGATATTTTGGAAGCAGCCACTTGGAGTTCTGTGCATACCTTCTCCAAACACTATCACCTACCATTTTACTCCAAAACTAGAGCAGGCTTTGCCACTGCAGTCTTGCAGGGCATCCTGGCTCCGCCTAGTTCCACCTCTAGTGCCTACCACCCCTTTTTAGCTTTGGGACTCTACCCATCTGTTATGACTGCAGCTGTATGCACGATGAACATAGTACAGTTTTGTACCTACCATAAATGTAGATGTTCGAGTGCTAATACAGCTGCAGTCCAGGTTTCCCTCCCTCCTTCCCCTCCTGGGACAGGCCTGTTGGCTAACACCTCCTCATGCAACCTGATTGGGGTATTCATTTATGATGTATTTGCTTGCAACTACTGTTTTTTGATTATATTGCATTGCATTATTACATAAATTTATGTATTGCCTTCCTTCGGGGGGCACCTGACATCTGGGGCAAGAAAAACTGAAGAAAATGGCGTCGGCTGGTTCTTTTATACCCCTGTCGCACTGACGTCAGGGAAGAAGTGACGACAACCGACGCCGGACCTAGACTTTGGAATTCGGCCGACCGAGGACCCGCCTGACGGCAGGAGAACCCATCTGTTATGACTGCAGCTGTATTAGCACTCGAACATCTACATTTATGGTAGATACAAAACTGTACTTTTCTGAAAATGATTAAACCATCCCTTACTGGCTTGACAATCTTCAGGCTCCTATGTTGTTGATGGTCCTGGTTGCAGTTAGTCACTTGCATCAAACTGCTGGTACAATTTCCTTGCTTTCTCACAGATGATTTTACTGTCCAAGGGGATGTTCTTCTTCCTGCAGCTGGTGATCCACAATGCCAAGGCAGATTCCGTCCTGACGTTATTCTTATTTCTTATGGTCATTACCTTGTTGGTACTATCACAGTAACTTACTGATACAGTACTCCTGATTGCTGCCTCGTTCTTCTTTATGTAGTGTACGATGCTTTCATTGATGCCATAATGGCACATTACTGCGGCATAACGTTTTAGTTCCCGGAGCAAATCCAGTAGTTCACCCTTCTCCTGGAGTGTCTTAAACTTCCTCTGGCACTTAGGTTCATTGCCAGAAGCCTTAGAAGGTGCAGGGCGTTTGGGCGGCATTTTAGGGCTTTAAGAATAACAAAATGAAAAACACGAGAACACTCAGTGAAACAGATAGTTACACATGGTAAACTGTTATGATATGGGAATGCTGGGCTGCATCTGCCAGAGGTGCGTCACAGGCAGCAGCTAATCATCAGCAAGGAGAAATGAATAACGCTCTCGGATTGGCTACTTTCAAACTCTCCCGCCTCTGAGTACAGGGTATTTCACCATCCCAAGCCGCGTTTTCCTCTACGTTTTCCTCTGTGGTTGCTTTGTGTTCTCTCTACAGTTCTAAAACATCTTCAGGCTCTGGTACTGTTGATGGTCCTAGTCCAGTTATGGTTCTTTGGTACCTTCTGCATCGTATTTCACCATCCCAAGCCGCGTTTTCCTCTATGGTTGCTTTGTGTTCTCTCTACATTGCAAGTACTAAAAAAACTTTTACAGTAGTGTATTATATTTTATATGGAAATTTAGCTGAATTTACATTATTTATGTTAACAAAATTTGTAAATTATATTGTTCTTAATAATTAAGCATTAGTTTAGCGTTAAAATGCATGAATGTGTGGAAAATTATGTATTGCCATGAAAAAAGCCATAAGAAAAATGGGAAGGACATTTGCGGTTTCCGCGAACAATTGTTAGTGAGGTTCTAAGGAAAAATCCGCAAACTCTGAGCCGCAACTTCGCAGGGGTCGTCTGTACATTTGAAAAGCTCAGCAGTTCCCAGTCTTGTTGTGCTGTCTTTTTTTTGCTTTCTAATAACATTCAACATGTTAGTGCTGCGTTGCCTACACAGGCAGGGTAATTTAAAATCACCTTGATCTAAATGGTGTGCCTCCAACCAGTGTACTATGAAGTGGAGGTCCCAGTAGAAACCAGCATTGTTTAGTAAGCACCTTTACTTCAAATTAAAAGTAAAACTTTGTAAAATAAGTTTTTAAAAAACATAAAATGATGTGAAGATGTAAAACAAACCAACTTTTGTCATTTTTATTAAAAAAAGAGCTGTCCACTTTTCTCTACATTACATTACATAAAATGATTAAAGAAACCTATATGCCATCAAGAGTACTAGCTAGGATAACTGTTACAAGGAAGTTGTACTTCTTGATTTGTGTATAAATACTTATTCCATCTGAAGCTTCTCCTGCAAAATCATAATTTTATTTATTTATTTGTTTATTTATTTCACATTTGTTGAGTGGGACAATCCTACTGAGTAACAATGTTTTTTTCCAGAGGAATCCTAGGAAGAAAAACTCTGGCAGGTTATAATGTAGCAGGGTTGAAAACCTGTATGTAATCAATAAACAACAGTAGAAAATGCACCAAGAACATTAAAAAGTAAGCAAAATAAAGCAAAAACGGTTTGTCATAAATGTCCAGTTATATAGGCATGCTCTAGTAGTTTGATTAGGATAGAGTGGAGTCAACTAAGGAGAACATGATCATGCAGGCATTTTAAATAGGTGGGAAAGGAAACAGAGAAAGGAGAAGTAATCGTGTGGACTGCATACTGGTGTAGATGAAAAAGGAGGAGAGGACAAAAACGTATGACTGGTAGGAAGGATGTGTCTGTGAGATGAGACTGTATCAGAAGTGTAGGAAAAGTTAGTAAAGTGAGGATGTCTTGATTTATGTTTTAGAAAGTTTGTGTGAATATTTCATTGGCAAAGACATTTGGAATGTAGGTACTGCTTAACGATTATGAAGAAAGGCTCAATGCATAAGTTGA
The DNA here is from genome assembly GCF_019279795.1 of Protopterus annectens. Lineage (NCBI taxonomy): Eukaryota > Metazoa > Chordata > Ceratodontiformes > Protopteridae > Protopterus > Protopterus annectens. Next base: position 694,828,045 of record NC_056727.1, read on the forward strand.
TAGGGAATGGTGTTCAGAATTTTGCTATAGTTGTTGCGTACAGTGACTTACCAAAATGATTACTGGCTTAAAGAATTAATAATTGATGTTAAGTATGGGGTGTAAAAAGTTTGGGGGAATGCAGTGTTGTATGAGATATGTAAAGGATGGATTTCTGTTAGGTTTGTGCGTGATGCTATGTACTTACCTTTAGCAGTAAATGTAATATGTAGAAGGTTAATGCATTCTGTAGTTCAAGCTCATTTGTTTTGTTTAGGGCTACATGGCAGTGTGTGTGTGTGTGTGTGTGTGTGTGTGTGTGTGTGTGTGTGTGTGTGTGTATATATATGAGTTTGACAGCAAATTTGACTATTTTATTGTAGGTTGTTCCCAGTTTAGTGAAAGTATATATGTTTATAAGAATCATAACTGTATAACAGAGTAAGTAGGAATGTTTGAACTGTCAATACTAGGGGCTGATCAGTAAGAAAAGATTTTGCTTTGGAAAGCATACCAAGTTTTTTGCTGGTTTGTTTTGGATGATGCCAAGCTTATATGATGGTCAGATTTCAAGCAGTGGTCAGTTAAGGAGTTTAGTGCGGGAGACTGGGCTCAGTCGGTGTATTGTTTAGGGATTTTATGAAAATGTGAGTGGGTATAAAATGAGAACTGTTTGTGTGAAACAGCATTGTTTTTACTAGTAGCTAAGGAATACAGTTACATGTATAAACCTCTCAAAGTATTATTTGGAAAGCTCTGTGGTATCTTCTGTATTAATTTTATTTGCATATAATAAATGAAGATTTCATTTGTTTATATAGCACTAGTCTAGTTTAAATGTATTGCTTTCTTGAAGAGACAAACACATTAATGCTCTAGCTTGTGGCTAATTTACAAGTTTGTCTTAAACTCTTTGGTTTAAGTGTATTTTTAGTATTATTGAGATCAGGAAATGTTTGAAAGCTGATAAAGTTCATCCTAGATCTTTGACCTTAAACATTATGCAGTACTGTATTGTAAGGCAGGTTATTATGAACATTAGTGGAAATTATTCAAGCATTTAATGTATACAGTTTCTGTTTGTACAACATTTATTATTACTTTATTTCCACTTTATTAACTAGGATAGGCAGACTGCAAATAGCCTGTTTTCAACAGAGGCCCAGTATAAGTTACATTTACATTAAGACAATTTACAAACAAATGGCAACAGACCACCATCATCAATGCCCTTTTCCCATTTTTTAAATGGGTTGGGATGTCATGTCAACTGTTGCCATGTATGTCAATCCACTGCTACTCTCTTACTTTTTTGACAGTCATGCCTGACTGTTGCAGATCTTCTTTTGCACTATCCAGCCATCCTTTTTCTGGACATCCTCATTTACTCTTGCCTTCTTACTGTCTTACCTGAATCTTCTTCGCCAGTTCTTGCATTTTTATACATGTGACTGAACCGCCATAATTTGCTGTCCTTTACCTTCTCTGCAATTTGAACTATGTTGGCTTTTTCTGTGAAATCTTCATGTCTGTGTTTGTCCCAAATTGTGCATCCTGTCACCCATCTTTGGCAATTCATCGCCATCATCAGATATACATATTATTTATTATTATTTACAAACACAATGCAGAAAGGCAATTTACAGGTAAGTGACAGTGATATACCAATTAGTGTCCACAGTGTTAGTAAAGTGGAAAGAAATTTCCATGATGTAACAGCTTATATATTTTTCCAAGCACAGCTTACTTTATATAGTTGTATTACAAACTATACTGCATCTCACAGATGTGTACTTCATATGCTTCATTGTAGCTTGTGTAGTATGCTTGTAGTTAACATAGTATGCTTGTAGTTAACATAGCATGCTTGTAGTTAACATAGCATGCTTGTAGCTTGTGTAGTATGCTTGTAGTTAACATAGTATGCTTGTAGTTAACATAGTATGCTTGTAGTTAACATAGCATGCTTGTAGTTAACATAGTATGCTTGTAGTTAACATAGCATGCTTGTAGTTAACATAGCATGCTTGTAGTTAGGATAGTATGCTTATTTTTGACAATGTGTGCAGGATTCATTTACTTAGCACGCGGGTGTTTTGATTTTCTTATTGGAGAGATCAGTAAACTAGACCATAAGGTCCCTTAGACCATTGCCTTATTAGAAGGTAAAGTGAATACAGAACTTGTAGTATAGGATAATACATGCACATCAGTGACAGTACAGGCTGTACTTCAGGAAAATAAATCAAGATAAAACAGCAATGCAGAAACAAGGACAGAAATTATAGGGTTTTAGGTGTAAAACAGAAGTAATACAGAATGGTAATTCATAGTAATAGTAGGCGTGGTAACATCAGACACATTTACAGTATTTTATTACATTTTCAGTTTAAATTTACTTGAAACTCTGGAACACAGCCTACGTTTGCAGCAGAGTTGATTGTTGCTGAAGAGACCATTGTGCATTTCGTCTGTACTTCATACATCATGCTACAGGCCTCTTCTGGAATTTATGATATACTGCTGTAGTGTTAAGATTGCTGGGGAACTGACAAGTCATGTAAATTATTTTAAGGTTACAGCCCTTGAAACAGATTAACCCTTAACCCAGGGTTTGTCGGGTTTTGATTAAGGCATGTAAAGAGTTCCATTATTTAGTTCCTTAGATTGAAAGTGCTCGTAAGCAGAATTTTGGGGTGTACTGTGGATAGTAAATGGCAAGTGGGAGGTGAAAGAGGAGCTTGATGTCCTACTGCAGACTTTGAATTTTAGAGCCCTGTCTAAGGAGAGAGGGGGGGCACTGCCTGTACCTTAGCTGCTTGAATATGAAGCAAAAATTAATAGCCTATTTTTCCAGGCAGTAGGGTGCCAAGACATTAAAATTTAATTCTGGGGGAATTGCACGCATTGTACAGACTTCATTTTCTGTATGTAACTTCTGGCAGTTTAATAGAGAATTTGCTCTGAAAACTGAGAGTCCATGTTCTAGTGCAGATGTGATACCATATTTGCCAGTGTGGTTCTGGCTTCTGTAGTGAAAAGTTTGAAACTTACTGCTGCAGCTTTACTGAAGGTATTAACGTGGTTTGCTGAGGTCAGGGAGGAAAACCATGTACTTGTATTATGTAATGTCAGTGAGCTCTTATCGAGAGAGGTTATTGAGCATTTTGATGGTACCTATCAGAGTCTCAAGCATGTATCAAACAGTGTTGATTGTGACTTTTTTGAACTTTAAACCCTGCCCTCATTAGAAAAAACGGCTTGTAAGTTGTTGGATAGCATGTTGCTTATTAGTTTTTTGTAATGCTGCAAGTACCAGATAGCGCAGTACAGTGTGGATACTGGAAATGGAATGGAATTCTAGAGAATAGATGCCTCAGTACAGAGCTTCGAGAGACTCCTACTTTAATTGGTAGTGGATATGATAATGACTGTCTAGTAGTGAACCAAAAGACCTTTGATCTATATAGCTTTAAACCGTTACAGTGCTGAATCCATATAAAATCCTTTAGTACACTATGCAATTGAAGGACTTTTGTGAGGTCAGTAAAGACCCTCTTCTGTTAACCTACCAGATCCAATATGTTACTAAATGCTGGTAGTGAGAGCAAAAGCAATGGTAGTACTTTGTCCTTTGCCGAAAAACATAGTGTTGTTTGAGGAATAGTACATAGTACTCAAAAGTGAGCCGTGGTGGTGCAATGGTAGCATTGTTGCCTCACAGCAAGAGGTTCTCCTGTTCGATTCTCGGCTGGAGCGCCTTCTGTGTTGAGTCTGCATGTCCCCCTTGCAGTCGAGTGGCGTTCGAAAGACATGCGTAGAATGGGCGTGCCTTCGTTGAAGGTTGGGCGTCGAGCTGGCACCTCGGCACCGTAAAAATCTACTGCCAGTCATTAGCGGACCGGAGTTCCGCTGTGGCGACCCCTAACCGGGAAAAGCAGAAAGAACAACAACAACAACAACTCAAAAGTGCATTTTCAGCTGGTTTGATACTGCTACCTCTAGCACTTTGGAAAAGAAGTGATATAGGCTTACGAAATTTGACTTTGTTTGGTGGACCGACCATTTTTGTGGCAGAAGTATGATGGCTGAAGCTTTCCACATTTTAGACAAGAAAATTGTGGCAAGTGGCAGTGTGATTATGTGGGTGACTGGAATAGAAATGAAAGTATCAGAATCTTTTATAAGTTTGAGGTATGTACCATGATGAGGTCCATACCTGCGGTGGTGGTGCTGCAGTAGCGATGTTGCCTCACAGTAAGATGCTGTCCGGTTCGATTCTCAGCTAGAGCGTCTTCTGCGTGGAGACATGCGTGAATGGGCGTACCTTCATTGAAGGTTGCGCGTCAGGGCTGGTAACTCGGCACGTAAAAATCAACTACCAATCATTAGCAGACCGGAGTTCCGCTGTGGCAACCCCTAACCGAGAAAAGCCGAAAGACACAACAACAACCATGATGAGGTCCATCTTCTAGCCATTGATTAATCTGAGTCAGAGTGACCTAATTTCATGTCCCATTCAGTAACATCATAAAACAAGCAAGCTTGGATGGCTGAGTAGCCCTCTTCTTCCCGGGGGGGGGGGGGGCAAAGGATGTCATGCCACTGACAATGTGATGTCCCCAACCATGAAGCATGGGTGCACCAATGTTAAACATTATCAGGGAAGGAATGGGAACTTAACAGTGAAGTGCTGCTTAACACTGCCTGCACAAGACCGCAAAACTAGACCAACAACAAGACGGTTATGATGTTAAAACAGACAACTGAGTAAAACTACACTCATGGCAAAGCAGTTGTGATGTCAGAGGAGTCAGCTGTAGCAAAATTACAACAACAAGGCATTCATAATGCCAGAACATTCAGCTCTAGTAAAACTGCAGCCACTGTAAAGCGTTCATGATGCCTAAAGAGTCAAGTGTAGAACAGCTTTACATTTTTCCTGAGAGTGACTTAACACAGTGAAAAGGTAGCAATATTATATCACCATGTGGAAAGCGCATTCCAATGATAAGTGAACCAAAGGCAAAAAAAACGAAAATGTAAGTATTTTCGACCCTTGCTACTTAGACGGCATCTAAATATTTCCTTGGTGAAGAATCCCTCATCTTAATCCATCTTTCTATTAAGCTGTCGCTACTGACACAAATGCATACAAACAATGCCATACTTCATACATTTTTAAACTCTACAGCTTCATGGCACATCCCCAGGAAACAGAGCATTACTGCCATGTAATGTCAGCCAAGAACTTCCTTCCACTCACCCATAGGACCATCTTCATCCTGAATACCATCAGAGTTCCCAGCATTAGCCATTGACCCTAGTTAATTTCCTTTAACATTCTTTTTAACTGCTCACCTCCCCACTAGATTCCACAGTGTGATTTATGAAAACCCCAAAACTAACCTTCAGTGTTCTACTTGACTCCATTACAGCATCTTGACCTTTACTGGCTCCGTCATCTGGGCCTGTGTACATGACAGGATTTTCATTCATTGCTTCCTGCCCGTACCGCATTTAACAGAAAGCTGAAGAACTGCATCATGCTGCTGCCCAGCCAAACTGGCTATTTTGGGGTTACCTAATTTTACTGTATTCCAGTACTTTAACTCTTGGTATTCTCTCTCTGTGTTTCTCATGGCTTTCAGCTAGCTTTCTTCCAGACTACGTTTAGTCCTTCATTTTTTTCTCAAACCACTCTGCAACCACTGCCCAAATAGGTTACAGCAGTTGCTTATAAAGTTTTAGTTTTCATAACAAACTCGTTTTTGTTTTTTCCTTCATGAGTAATTTTCTGTCATTGTTTTATCTAACCTTATGTGCTGTTTGGATCACTGGACTAAGTGATATCTGTATTAGTAGTATACGGTGGATATAAAAAGTTTACACACCCCTGTTAAAATGCTAGGTTTTTGTGATATATAAAAAATGAGACCGCAATAGATCATTTCAAAACTTTTCCCATCTTTAATTTGACCTATAACCTGTACAATTCAATTAAAAAATGAACAAATAAGTTAGGGGAAAAATATAAAAGATAAAAAACGTACAATATGCTGGTTGCATAAGTGTGCACACCCTTAAACTAATACTTTGTTTTGTGTGCACACCCTTAAACTAATACTTTGTTGAAGCATCTTTTGATTTAATTACAGCATTCAGTCTTCTTGGGTAGGAGTCTATCAGCATGGCACATCTTGACACTCTTACTTGCAAAAGCGCTCCAAATCGGTCGGATTGCGAGGGCATCTCTTTTGCACAGCCCTCTTCAGGTTACCCCACAGATTTTGTATTGGATTTAGGCTTGGGCTGTGGATGGGCCATTCCAAAACTTTAATTTTCTTCTGGTGAAGCCATTCTTTTGTTGATTTGAATGTATGCTTGGGTTCATTGTTGTGTTGAAAGGTGAAATTCCTCTTCATCTTTCTAGCAGATGCCTGAAAGCTTTGAGCCAAAAGTGACTGGTATTTGGAACATTTCATAATTCCCCTCCACTTTGACTAAAGGCACAGTTCCAGCTGAAGAAAAGCAAACCCAAAGCATGATACTGCCACCACCATGCTTCACCATGGGGATGGTGTTCTTTTGATGATGCAAAGTGTTGTTTTTGCACCAAACGTAACTTTTAGAGTTGTGGCCAAAAAGTTCAACCTAGGTCTCATCAGACCGTAACATATTTTCCCACATGCTTTTGGGAGAATTGATGTATTGTTTTCCAAATTTTCGCTGGGCCCGGATGTTTTTCAGTGTAAGAAAACTCTTCCATCTTGCAAACCTTACCCCATAGTCCAGACATATGGAGAATACAGGAGATTGTTGTCACATGTAGCACACAACCACTACTTGCCAGAAATTCCTGCAGCTCTTTCAGTGTTTCTGTAGGTCTCTTGGCAGCCTCCCTGACCAGTTTTCGTCTTATCTTTTCATCAATTCTGGAGGGACGTCCAGTTCTTTGCAACGTCACTGTTGTCCCATAGTTTCTCCATATTTTGATGCCTGTCTTCATTGTGTTCCATGGTATATCCAATGCTGTGGAAATTTATTTGTACCCTTCTCGTGACTGATACCTTTCAACAGTGAGATCCCTTTGATGCTCTATAAGCTCTCTGCGAACCATGGCTTTTGTTGTAGCAGGCAGTTGAGTAAATGTCAGGAAAATCCTACTAGGACAGCTGAACTTTATTTGGGGTTAATCAAAGTCTCTCTAATTGATGGCAGTTGTGTACCCAAGAAGACTGAATGCTGTATTTAAATCAAAAGGTGCTTCAACAAAGTATTAGTTTAAAGGTGTGCACCAGGCTTGCCAGACGTCCCTATTTGAGCGGGACTGTCCCGGGATCAGCAGCCTGATCCCGAGTCCCGCACTGCCGGTTTAAATCCCGGGCAGCCTCCGCTTTGGTTTTTTTTTTTTTTTGATTGGCCCGTGTACCGGCATACGGGCCAATCAAAAATCGCTAAACACGGAGCTTCTTGTGTTTAATGCAGAACATCGCAGTTCCGCATTAAACAGAAGTAGCTCTGTGTTTAGCATTTTTGATTGGCCCGTATACCTGTATACGGGCCAATCAAAAAATCGCAAAACCGAGCTAATTCTGTTTAATGCGGAACTGCGATGTTTCACATTAAAGACCTAGTGTGGAAGACATTTTTTTTTTTTTTTTTTTTTTTTTAAGTCTTCACTTGCTGTGAAAGACTTTTTTTGTCCCTACCTGGCCAGTCAGAAATTTGGCAACCCTGGTGTGCACACACAGCAAAGTATTAGTTTAAGGGTGTGCTCACTTATGCAACTAGCATATTGTACGTTTTTTATTTTTTATATTTTTCCCCTAACAGATTTGTTTTTCAATTGAATTGTACAGGTTATAGGTCACATTAAAGGTGGGAAAAGTTTTGAAATGATTTATTGTGGTCTCATTTTTTCGAAATGATTTATTGTGGTCTCGTTTTCTTCATATCACAAAAACCTGGCATTTTAACAGGAGTGTGTAATCTTTTTATATCCACTGTACCTTCTCTGGAACACAAATTACATTGCTTCTCTTATTAATCTATAGTCATTCCTTGCTGTTTGTCATGTTGTTCTGTTGTGACATAGTGTCACTCTATTTTGCATTCTGTACAGTATTGTGTGTTACGCACATCTTTTATTTGATTAACTTGTAACAAGTTTGTAGGTGAAAAGGGCCATTGCGGTCCAGTCCACCTTCCTGATCAAAATAAATAAATAAAAACAAAAGTAAAAATGTTGTCTATTCCTTGTTATGAAACTTGCTGGAAGGCATTACATAATGTATAGTTACATGAACCAGTATGTTAATTTCAGCAAGGGCTGTGGGCTGTGCCTGTCACTGATAATGTACCTGAATAGGAGAATGGTTGCTAACTGAACAAGTCTTGTCTGTTTTGCAGTAGGCTGAAACTTATTCACAGAAGAATCAGGATTTGGAGGTTTCTTACAAGCAGTGGTGTCCTTAAATTGGGAAAAAGACTGAATTTTGTTATTTCTAAAGAGATGGAGCCAAAGAAAGGCCTTTCTACAGTATGGAAGATAAAGACATTACACATTATTGCAGGAATTTGGGGGGGGGGTCCATCTTTTCTGAAACAGTCTTTATGTTGATAGCACTGCAGTGGGTAGTGGTGGGGGGGTGCTCATGTGGAAATATGCAAAACACTTAAGAGCCTGCATGTCTTCTTTGTGTGCTGTGCATATCTGATGGAACTGATTATATGTTGAGATCAACGTTCACAAGAGAGAACATCAAAAAAAGCAATCAATTTAGATCAAATCTAAAGTGATCGAAGGCATGAAAAAGCAAAACGATTTTTTTTTGCCAGGAGGGCAAGCGTCAACATCCCCTGCTAATTGAAAAGATGAAAAGTAAAATGATTTTTTTTTTTTTTGCAGGGGTCAAGCCCCAACAACCCTTGCCAGTGTCTGAGATCGCACAGCAATGGGGGTAAGGGCAAATTTCCTTACCCTGATGAAACATGATCCCATGCAAAAAGGCTGCAGGCTGAAAATGTTCGCTCACATGGGCATTTGTTTTTTTTAAAAGCATTCGCTGATATGAATGTTTATTCTTCTCAACTGCGGGTGTTGAGACAGAGTAATGTCTAAAGAAGGTCCAGCAAATCTAGAATAATTGTGCACTCTTTTACAGTTTGTATGTTCTTGGCAGTACAGCTAAGATTTTAAAATGCATGCATACATGGAACAAATGCAAATAGTGTATTATGCCTGCATATTGTAATACAAGCAGCTGTTCCACAGCCTAGGTAGCTTTGCAAATGCTTTCCCCCCCCAAAGGTCAGCGAAGAAAGAAATGGATGCTGTTGTTTTATTTTTACACTTCTTGCAGAAACCTTCTGTGACTTCGTCCCTAGATTGCATCTAAAAATAATTTTACATCACTGATCATGTCATGGCAAACCAGAGCTACCATATGGGAAATCTGTATTAATATTCACTTCCCTCAGAATGCGTTTGTAGATAAAGCACGTGTCATTCATGCATTGCAGAATCTTGTGTGTTTTGTTATTGACATATCAGCAACATTTCTTTGTTTGATGTTACCAGTTTGTTAATCTTTCATCTTCAAGGATCAGTGCTTGTGCTGACAGTCTGTACCTTACATAGTGTGTGTTATCTCTGCAAATACCTGCCCTGAGCTCTTTCTCATCTTGAAACTGTACTGCTCAAGTGGTAGAGAGTTCGATAGTGGATAGGAATTACCAGCCCCACTTGATCTGCCCATTTCCCTGTTGAATTGACAAGTAACAGTGCTTCGGATGAGAAGCTAAACTGAGGCCCCATCTGCCTGAGTTGGTGGTAGCTCAGCTGGATGTAAAAGATCCCACAGCACCTACTGAAAAGAGTAGGGGAAATTCCCAGATTCCATGGCCAAATGTTCCCTAGTAAGTATAAATACCACCCCTGGGCTCTCCTGAAAAGAGGCTACTAGCCTTGTGGGACTACCCGATCAATAAAGGATAAATAAATAGTTGATATCCTGGTTCCCTTTATAGCTGTCTATCTGCCTCTTGACCTTATCAATCCTTTGACTGTATTTGAACTTTCATTACTCAGAGGACAGTCAGCAAAAATATGTTTCATCATGCTGATCAAGAGCTGAACACCTCCCTTCCTGTTTAACTTCAACTTCAAATTCTGCTACTTTGATCTTGCTTTTTTTTTTTTTTTTTTTTTTATATAAACATGACACTCTGGTGACTTATTTTGCCCTTTGTCATTGGACACGTTTGCTATTTGTTTCCTTTCTTTAGTGAGGAATAGATACATACGTGTTCTTAGGGCCATGGTGGTGCAGCAGTTAGCATTGTCGCCTCACAGCAAAAGGTTCTCCAGTTCGATTCTCGGCTGGAGCGCCTTCTGTGTGGAGTCTGCATGTCCTCCCCGCGGTCGAGTGACGTTTAAAGACATGCAGGTAGGTGCTTGCGTGAATGGGTGTGCCTTCCTTGAATCTTGCTATCACCCACTCACTGACCAAGCTAGGACTCTTCTGCAATTCCCATCTGCATATTTTTGTCTTGATAACTGACTCTGCTCTTTTTGGTCTGCTCATTGATTCTCTAACATGTTGATGCTAAGGTTTACCATAGATGGTAATATCATCCATATGCTCTACTAGTCTCTTGAAAGTTGTTTAAGCATGTTTCATCCCAAAGAGCATTTTAGTAAATTAATTCAACCACAAAAGAGTAACAAAAGCAGACCTCTCCCTAGCTGCAGGTGTCAAGGGTACTTACCAGTAACCCATGTTTAAATTAGTAATAATATACTTAACCTCACAAAGCTGCTGTAAGGATTCATTCTTTCTAGGCTTGGAGCAAACATCTGACTGTGACTGTTTCATTTTATAGTCTTCACAACACCTAGTGGTCCCATCTTTCTTTGTCACCAGCACTTGCTAGTGAAATCTGGAAATTGTTGGATTCCTTGATTACTAACTAGATCCAACATCTGTTGCAGTTTCCCTACATAGTTGCACGACTTGTTTAAAAAGAACCTCTTCTTTGGCCCATGAGTCCCTGTGTCCACTTGGTGCTGTACCCACTGAGTACACCTTGGCTATGTAGTGAACATGTCCCCAGACTATAAGACTGCTCGCATTTCCTGAACATAGGTAGGGGATAGCTGCTCGTGACACCATTACTTATTCGATTGAGTTGTCAGACTGAGTTTCACTAAGAAAGTAAACCACAAGATTTCCCCTCTTATTCCTCGTTTAACCCACTGCAGGTACAGCCTACCAGTGTCTGCATATCACGTTAGGGCTTAATTATAGTAACGTACTAGAGTTTGTTTCTGCCGCATGCTTGGCAGCAGTACTACATATTTAAAATCACTTAACTTTTTCATAACCGTAACAGTCTCTCCTGTGCTGCCTGCAGCTTATTCTGACAAGCTGGAATAAGCAGCAGCATGTTTTGTCCATCTGTGTATTCTAGGACTGTAGCTCTCCAGTTGTAGAAGACCTTTTATTGCAGCTGTGGTTGAGCTCAGTGTGCATGAGCAAAGTCCGTAAGCTTCATAAGCCTGGCTCTGAAAGGTGCAGTATAAGCCAAAGCATTCCCTTTAGGAAATCATGTGCCCCATCACTGTCAGTGGAGCAACAGGTAGCACACTTGTCTTTGGTGCAGAAGGCTGTGGGTTCTACTGCCGCACAAGGCAGAGATCAATTGCTGATACTGCAGTGCAGTATAAGGAGGATATAAAAAATTAACAAGCACAGGAAACTTTCTAGTTACAACCTCACCACCATGACTATTGAAGAAAAAAATAAACAAAGAAACTAGTAGTCCAAAACTTTGTTGATGAGCTCAGCAGCAGTAATTTCCAAAATCATGAAACCCAGGTAGTTTTCCAGAACAACAAGCCTTTAGGGGAATTCCCCCAATTGTATAAATATCATTTTTTGGTCTCTCCTGAAAATAGGCTACTAGCTTAGTGGGGCTAACTCAGTAGATGAAAGATCAAATAAAAAAGTAAAACTCTTCATCTCATTGCAGGTGATGTTTATGGACCTCATCAGCCTGTATACTCCAACTACAACGTAAACCAAATAGTGAAAAGCCTGTAGACTTCTGCTGCTCCTGTCTCTAAGGGGGGAGATGGGAGGAGATGGGTCAGATACTTGTCCCACTGCAGCTTAAACTGATCTGCAAATGCTCTCAACATGGCTAAACTTTCCACCACACCATTTATTTGTGAATGGTAGTGGGTAGTGTTTAACTGTTTTCCTACAGTGCTTCCGCAAGCAGTGCAGCAGGTCTAATGTAAAATTACACTGGAAATGCTGACAGATACTGATGTTAAAATCCCATGCTGATGAACATTTCTAGCAGAGCATATGCAACCCTGTGTTCTTCAATAAAGTACCAAGATACTGCCTCAGGGCTCTCAGCATAGTCTACAACCACCAAGATGTTAAACCCTTCCTTTCCCCTACTGCTAAAACTACTATCGCTCACACTCATTTGATCTCTACACTCCTTTATGCCTCACCCATTTTTACTAATCTCTCCAAGAATAACCTCAGCAAATTGGAAATGCCCTATAATAACATTGCACAATTTGCTACAGGTAATCCATTTCGAATCCACCATTGTATAAATTTAAACCAGCTAGGATGAGTAGAACTACAACACCTGATTAAATCTCACCAACTAACCATTGCCCACAACATTCTCTATAAACCTTCAAATACTGCAAGTTTATCTAGCCTCATCACCCCCTATAAAAATCTGAAGTCCTTACCCTCATCACACAAACTTCTTGTACACACCTGTAAACCTAATAACAGGGCTGGGGATTCTCTCTTCTCTAATACTGTTGGTAAATCCTGGAATCTTCTCCCCAATGACCTCTCCTCACTCGCCTCTTTATCTCTCTTTAAAAACAGACTTAAACTTTACCTCAAATCATTCTGGCTATGCCCCTATTCCAAACCAGACTAGTCATCTACCTCTACATACTTGACTTACCTATCCAGTGCTTACTATCCTCCGTTATATCTTCCGTCTTATTATATTTTTCTTATCTACCTTTTTTACATTATTTCTATCCTCCTTATATATACCTTTTGTTAAGTAAATCCATTGCAACATCACTACACATCTGACTTCCTTTTTCTACTTCTGACTTAACCTGTATTATGTCTCCGTACATTCAATTTGCACTGTTTATGACTCTTGACCTCAGTGTACATCCTGTTATAACCTCTATGCTGTACTGCACATGTTACCATTCTTGATGATTTTTTACTGTGATAATTGCTATTTTTATTATAATATTTGATTTTTGTTGTTTGTACTTAAATTTTGTATTGGATCGTGTCTTGGAGCTTATCTCCCTGGGCCTTTACTGAAAATGGACATCTATCCAGTTAGACTAGCCCAGACAACAAGTGTAAAATAAAAATAAATAAAATAAATCATCATCTTTTAACCTGTGGTCCTTGGGGAACTGAGAAGTTCTATTGTGCTTGTGGCTACACTTTGAAATTAGTTTTCAATAAGAGGTAAAGCACCAAACAGCCTAGAGTTTTTTTCCTACCTTGTCAGCCTTTTGGGCACCATTTACAACTTTTGCAGAACCCTTTCACATGTTTATGGTTGGAAGTACCCACTCATCATTTTTTGTTTTGCAGAGGTTTGATTTCCCCCAGCCTCCATTGCCTAACTGTGCGAGTGTGAGCAAGTCATTTAACCAGACACTGCTTCCTTGCTGAGTCTGAAAAAGGTCCATGGAAATCAGTGCTCTACCCCAGCAAACAAATACAAATAAATAAATAAACATGAAATTATGCATAAGCCTTCTTTTCATGTACTTAACTTTCAGAGCTGAACTTAAAAAAAATTCCTCCACATTACATCATGCTGTCCTTGCTACATCAGGTCACATCACTTAAGGGTCTGTCAAACTCTAACCATACTGTCTCAACTACTAATGCTCCTAACTCCCCCACCATCATCCCTTGCATTGACTCTCATTACCCCACAGCATTTCCACCATTATGTAATCCTGAAATACACTCATTTAAACTGAAAATGTGCATTTCTCTCATACTTGTTGCAGTACTTATTAATTGCTACCTTCCCATTTTTGTTATTCTGTTACTTTGTTCTTTTTTGATGTGTATAGCTTACTACCTTGTTGTTCCTTGTTCCTTGTTTTTTCTATGTGAATTATTTCACCAAGGCAGTACATGTAGACTGTCAGTTGAGATCAGAGTATTACCCTGGTAAACAAATGTAAAATAAAATAAAAAATACAAAACACTTTATGCCTGGAAAGGACATGTGGGCTGTGGCCAAAAGTGCCTGATGGTAAACCCTTGGGACTTCCAGTTGCTGCACCATTTCTTCATCTAGCTGTTCCTCAGGAGTCCATTTTCTCTACAAAGACTCATTGTCCGAGTATATAGATGCCCCCTGCCCCTGAGAATTTGGAGCCTACATGACTAGCTCTCTCAAGCCCTATCAGATGGGATCTGAAAGCTGTGCTTGCCTCAGCTGTTTATAGTGACCCTTCACAGTTCTCCTTCCACAGAAAGTCCAGTATTCTTTGACAGCTGTGGCTTAGATAAAGGCTTGCTGCCTCTACCAACTCTTTCCTCGCAGTAGCGAAGCCACCGGTCTATGGTGGTAGTAGGTACTCACTGGCTCACTCCACTGTTTCCATGCACACAAGGTACTATATCATAAGAATTATTTCCTATTATAGCATCTGAAGGGATATTGTTAAATAGTCACCTGTTTCTCTGTCATCCCAGGTAAATTCTGGCTTGTAGTATCCAAAAAAATCTGTTCTTTGGCTGTAACTGGAGAGATGTGAAGTGCCTGTCTTGCAGTGCATGTTGTACCATTTCTAACATGCTGCTACATAAAATTTAGCATAAACTAATGTTGAGAAAAGCAACACTATTTTGTAGCTGTTCTGCTAATATGGGAGAGTGCTGCATACCCCGTACTTGTAGTGTCTTCCCTGATAAGGTCAGACCACAAAATGGTCTAATTTGAAGTAAAAATAAACCTGGACTATTCAGGAAGAACTCTATGGCTAACCTTGTGCTATTATGTGATAACCTGGCAAAATTTCAAACCCCCATAAATCTTGAGAACACTGCTGCCTATGCAGAACTGTTTACAGAAACCCTGTACAACCATGTTAATAGCTGCATAGAGGCATCTGTACCCACCAGGAAGAATTGTAGCACTAACAAAAAACAGCCTCTTTGGTGGAATCACAAAATCAGTAGGCTGTATAACAGAAGGAAGAAAATCATGGCAAATATTAGGAGGTGCAGCACCCAGCAGGATAAAAGCACTCTCATCAAACTAAAGAAACAACTCAGAGGACAACTAAAGTCTAGCAAGCTAAATTTGAGGTAAGTTTGGCCTCCCAGGCCAAGGACAACCACAAAGCATTCTTTAGCTATGTCCGCAGCTTCAAAGGCAATACACAATTGTGTGTAGAGCTCACTGTAAATGTAGCCACCTGTACTGAGTCAGAAGATATAGCAAACCTCATGGCTGATAAATTCAGCTCCAACTTTACCCCTCCCCCCCCAACCTTCCCTCAGGAAATACTATCAAATATAACTCCCCCCTACTATCACTAGGGAGCAGATTCTTCATGCTGTCTCCAAGACCAAGAACACTGCATAAATGTGCCTAGACAATGTACCAGGATGCCTTCTAAATAACATGAAACATGACCTGTCAGGGCCTCTGGAATTACTGTAGCCTCCAAACAGGCTTTGTGCCTCATGAATGGAGAACAGCAACAGTCATCCCAAAGGTGTGCCATCTACAGACCCTGGAATGTACAGATCCGTACATCTCACTAGTCTTGTATGTAAAGCCATGGAAAGAATTATCTTGGAAATGATCAATAGAGATATAGTAAACCTGCAGATACTGGACCCAAATCAGTTCGGTTTCATCAAGGGCAGATCATGCCTACTCAACCTGGTGGATTTCTTTGAGGAGGTAACCAAAGCAATGGATGAGCAAATAATGGTTCACATTGCCTACCTTGACCTGGCTAAGGCGTTTGACATACTACCGCACTCGGCTGTGTTGACATACTCAAGAGGTTAGGTACAAACTCATTTGTCATGTGGTGGATAGCCAACTGGCTCACAGACAGGACCCAGGTAGTTAGAAATAGGGAGTCCACCTCTACAAAGAGGCCAGTCACAAGTGGAGTCCCTCAGGGATCAGTCTTTGGACTGCTTCATTTTGGCATTTACTTTTCTGAAGTCAAGGCCAATATCAGTAATTTCTGGCTGACTAAACTTGCAGATGACTGCAAATTAGGAACTGTCATTGAATCCCACACTGATACAAATGTTCTCCAAGAGGAGCTGACACAGACAAACAACTGGTGTCAGAGCCATGGATTAAACTAAATGCCAAGAAATTCATAATAGTATACTTTGGGAAGTCCGCAACCCCTGGTCAGTATCATATTGACAACACACCCCTTAGAGTTGACCCAGTAGTCAGGGACTTAGGACTCACACAGATAATAATTTAACCTTTGACCATCACGTGTCTACAGTAATGAGGAAATCATTCTATGTTGTGCAACTTATAAACAAAGGTATTGCACCCGAGTCCAAGGAAGGCATTGTTCCACTGTATTCGGCATTCATCAGACCTATCATTGAGCACAGTGCCCTCTTTGGTATGTACCTAACCAGGCATATCCAACATTTGGAACATCCACAGAGGTTCCTCACCAAAAGAATATAGGGCATAAGTAAAATGTCCTTTGCAGACCACCTCAAGGCCCTATTCCTGTATTCTGTCTCCTACAGGCTTTTGAGAGGAGATCTATGCCTGGCACACAGGGCATTGTCAGACCCCATTCTGATAGACCTCCTGCATATCCACAAAATAAACAGCACCAGAATTACACTTTCTAAAGACTTAAACCTTGCCTGTGATATACGTAGGACCTGCTGGAGAGACAGGTATGTATCCCAGAGACTACCCTGTCTATGGAACAGGCTCCTCATCCATGTGAAGTAAAGTTCCTCCCTAACCCAGGTCAAGTGCAACTTGGACAGTTGGATGGGGAACAGGAAATTCATCCCTGGTTTGGCACCTATATCTCTAATGGATACAAGGAACCTGTAAATGGTTCATCTCCCAGGCCCCTGCTTGAAAATGTTTCATCTCCCAAACCCCTGCTTACACTTATCAAGGGTATCAGAACTTGTCAGAGATTTGGTATGCATGGCTAGGCTTAAAAAGACCCTTGTGGTCGTTAGCCTAGTAAACATCTCTGAACCTATAGTCTATATCAGACTTTTTGACTTTTGTTTTTCCTCGATTTTCAGAGCCCTGTCTCGTACCATTTTGGAAAATAGACACAAAACTGAATAGTGTAGGATAAACAGGTTGATTAAGGACTGCAGATTGAGCATAGGGATGTAAAAATATTGATCTGTGCTTTGACATGCTGCACCAACTGAATAACTAGTTATTAGTTGGCTGCTAATTCCATCTACAATTTGATAGCATTCAAAATAAGTTACATTAAAAGCTTACTAACTTTATTTTTAGTTAAAATGTTATGTTTATTATAATCATCTGCTATGCCTCACTCTTCTGTAAAGCTTGCAGAAGCTGTTTTTTGTAAGTAGAGCATCCAAATTGGGGGGGGGGGGTAAAAAAATCAAAACTGCTGGTGTGGAGTGTGATTTGCTTAGAAGTAAACTACCTGCTTGAGAAATATTCCAGTTGGCTGGATTGGACCAGGTCACAGAGTTGTAAGATTAATGGCTTGATTGGATTACACCCTAAAATCAGGTATGCACCAGGAGGACATAATATTTGTAAGTAACAACTTTAAAAAATATGGTCTATATTATTTCAGCGAATGCTGTTTAATCGATCCAATAAAGTCGGAATCCCTAAATCCGGAACACACGGAGCAGAGATTTTTTTCCCCTGGGGAAAACAAATCACTGGGCCGTGTTAGGGATTTTGCCATTTCCTCCACTGTAGTGCGATCCCGGAGTTGGTATATTTAAGTAGGGGGGTGTGGGGGGGGGGGCAAAGCCCCCAATTTTATTTTATGTTTGGATTTTTTTTTTTTTGTGGATCAGCGATTTTTTTAATTTTTTTCCCCTGGGAAATAAATTCACTGTTCCGTGTCATCGGAATTTAGGGCTTTTGACTTTATTGGTTGGATTAAACAGCGTTCCCTGAAATATTATAGACCCAAAAAATAGATCTTACTTGTCTGGGACCTTTATTGCAGTACATTGTGCAGTGGAAGTACAGGGCTGCTCACTGTTATTACGTTATCATGCAGTGAGCCAACAGTAAAAACAAAAATGGAAGGCTCTTTGTTTTAGCAGCAAGAATGGTGTTGTCAACGTATTTTTTTGATTTACACCATCTTGGTAATGTTCTGAGGGTCAACTTGCAGTGGGTCTGCAAAGATGGCTGCATACTGACAAACAGCTTAATTTCAGCTTTCCCAAACAGGAACTCAAAAAAGAGTGAGTGATTTTTCTTTTTTTTTGGGGGGGGGGGGGGGGTACATTTCACTTACTGACTACTAAGTGCACTGCCTGGTTGCCAGCAAAGAAGAAATTTAGAGAATCTGAAAGAAAATCAACCACAAAAGGTGAGGAGATAATACTAGCTGGTAAGAATCGTGCAGCTGTTCAGCAAAAAGCAGTTCAAGCTCCAACGTTGCTGCAAAATATGACATGTTATGTTGTCCTTTCTCGCCTTCATTCTTTCAGTGATGGGTTAGGAGCTGATACTCTGCTCCGACTCGGCTGAATACTTAGTGAAAATCTCAAACTTGGCTCGTGGCTAGAAGGTATCCCACAATGCAGTGGTGTAATTCCCCAGATCTCATTTGCCACCTTACGAGGTTGGATGCGGTCACCTTGGCCATGGCTAAGTTGTGATATATTTTTCTATTTACCTTTGCAAAAACATGCTATTTTTGCATATATTTAGCTTTATTATTACTAGGTTTAACTCATTGTCTTTCTTTGCTGCTTTTTGTTAAATAGTGATAGTTTTGTCCCCCTTTAGCATGGCTTTTGCCGTCACTTTCTAGGCCTTTTGGTATCCAGTATAGTGGTTGTTGTTCGTAGTGTGTGTCTTCAAGCTTGTTTAAGTTAGAGAGCTATATGCCCATTTAATTTAGAGGGCTTGTAGTGTTTTATTGTTTTTGCATGGAAATCAGAACCATTTTAGTTAGAGGATCTACTTTTCTTTCCTTGGTTGTTGCTCCTTGTATTGTCCTGTAGTAACCTTTAGCATAGTAGTCTTAGCTAATAAATATTTGTTGTTGTGTTTTTGCTATAGCATTTGAAAAATGTCTAAAGACCAAAAAGAGAGAGAACATAAGCCTTTGGGCTTTAAAAAATGTCAAAAGTGCTTGCATAAAATGTCCATCACAGATGGACATGTTTGTGTTTATTGCCTTGGTGCCATTCATCTCCAAGAAGACTGCACCTTC
The DNA here is from genome assembly GCF_019279795.1 of Protopterus annectens. Lineage (NCBI taxonomy): Eukaryota > Metazoa > Chordata > Ceratodontiformes > Protopteridae > Protopterus > Protopterus annectens. The sequence goes on from NC_056727.1 coordinate 694,847,552, forward strand.
TGTCATTCATTTAGTGCTAGAGTTCTTCAGGAAAGAAGAAACAAGTTGATTCTAAAAGGGCTCTTAAAGCCTTCTTTTGAGGAAGCCATTCATAGCTCTTCCTCCTCTTCTTTGTCTCCTTCCTCAAAAAAGGATAAATCTCACAAAAGACAATCTCCAGCTACATCGCCTCAGTCGGAGCCGCCAGTCAAACTCCCAAAAATTTCAAAGGCCACTACTTCCTCGGCTCCACAGTCCTTGGAGCCGTCGGAAGTCCTTTCGGTTGATAGTTCTAGTACTTCATCACCAAAGCCTTAGGAGCCACAAGATACCGCCACTTGGAGCTGATCCACTGAAATTTCACTGGTTTCTCCAACCATGAGATCACCAATTCTCCATAGGTCTCGATCTCCTTCCCTATCTTCCAGGTCTACAAGAAGTTTATCAGATGATGGCATGAAACGGGTGGTGTGTAGACTCCTCAAGTCGCCGACGCTGACCAAATTATTTTCAGCTCCCACCCACTTGGTTTCAGAGCCTACTGTGCCCCATGTTGTTCCTCCTCTGAGCAAAGATGGTCCTTCAGAGCCAGAGTGCTCGGTACCACTTACTGTGGACCCGTCGGTTCAGGGACCCCCTTCGGTGTTCATGGAGCTGACATCTGCTCCAACTGTCTCAGTGACATCTGGTGAGTCTGGGAGCCAGGGTTCCCTGGTCGGCCCTGGGGTAAAAAAATCAAAACTGCTGGTGTGGAGTGTGATTTGCTTAGAAGTAAACTACCTGCTTGAGAAATATTCCAGTTGGCTGGATTGGACCAGGTCACAGAGTTGTAAGATTAATGGCTTGATTGGATTACACCCTAAAATCAGGCATGCACCAGGAGGACATAATATTTGTAAGTAACAACTTTAAAAAATATGGTCTATATTATTTCAGCGAATGCTGTTTAATCGAGCCAATAAAGTCGGAATCCCTAAATCCCGAACACACGGAACAGAGATTTTTTTTCCCTGGGGGAAAAAATCACTGGGCCGTGTTGGGGATTTTGCCATTTCCTCCACTGTAGTGCGATCCCGGAGTTGATATATTTAAGTAGGGGGGTGTGGGGGGGGGGCAAAGCTCCCTACTTTATTTTATGTTTGGATTTTTTTTTTTTTTTTTGTGGATCAGCGATTTTTTAAAATTTTTTTTCCCTGGGAAATAAATTCACTGTTCCGTGTCATCGGAATTTAGGGCTTTTGACTTTATTGGTTGGATTAAACAGCGTTCCCTGAAATATTATAGACCCAAAAAATAGATCTTACTTGTCTGGGACCTTTATTGCAGTACATTGTGCAGTGGAAGTACAGGGCTGCTCACTGTTATTACGTTATCATGCAGTGAGCCAACAGTAAAAACAAAAATGGAAGGCTCTTTGTTTTAGCAGCAAGAATGGTGTTGTCAAAGTATTTTTTTGATTTACACCATCTTGGTAATGTTCTGAGGGTCAACTTGCAGTGGGTCTGCAAAGATGGATGCATACTGACAAACAGCTTAATTTCAACTTTCCCAAACAGGAACTCAAAAAAGAGTGAGTGATTTTTTGGGGGGGGGGGGGGGTACATTTCACTTACTGACTACTAAGTGCACTGCCTGGTTGCCAGCAAAGAAGAAATTTAGAGAATCTGAAAGAAAATCAACCACAAAAGGTGGGGAGATAATACTAGCTGGTAAGAACCGTGCAGCTGTTCAGCAAAAAGCAGTTCAAGCTCCAATGTTGCTGCAAAATATGACATGTTATGTTGTCCTTTCTCGCCTTCATTCTTTCAATGATGGGTTAGGAGCTGATACTCTGCTCCGACTCGGCCGAATACTTAGTGAAAATCTCAAACTTGGCTTGTGGCTAGAAGGTATCCCACAATGCAGTGGTGTAATTCCCCAGATCTCATTTGCCACCTTACGAGGTTGGATGCGGTCACCTTGGCCATGGCTAAGTTGTGATATATTTTTCTATTTACCTTTGCAAAAACATGCTATTTTTGCATATATTTAGCTTTATTATTACTAGGTTTAACTCACTGTCTTTCTTTGCTGCTTTTTGTTAAATAGTGATAGTTTTGTCCCCCTTTAGCATGGCTTTTGCCGTCACTTTCTAGGCCTTTTGGTATCCAGTATAGTGGTTGTTGTTCGTAGTGTGTGTCTTCAAGCTTGTTTAAGTTAGAGAGCTATATGCCCATTTTATTTAGAGGGCTTGTACTGTTTTATTGTTTTTGCATGGAAATCAGAACCATTTTAGTTAGAGGATCTACTTTTCTTTACTTGGTTGTTGCTCCTTGTATTGTCCTGTAGAAACCTTTAGCATAGTAGTCTTAGCTAATAAATATTTGTTGTTGTGTTTTTGCTATAGCATTTGAAAAATGTCTAAAGACCAAAAAGAGAGAGAACATAAGCCTTTGGGCTTTAAAAAATGTCAAAAGTGCTTGCAAAAAATGTCCATCACAGATGGACATGTTTGTGTTTATTGCCTTGGTGCCATTCATCTCTAAGAAGACTGCACCTTCTGTCATTCATTTAGTGCTAGAGTTCTTCAGGAAAGAAGAAACAAGTTGATTCTAAAAGGGCTCTTAAAGCCTTCTTTTGAGGAAGCCATTCATAGCTCTTCCTCCTCTTCTTTGTCTCCTTCCTTAAAAAAGCATAAATCTCATAAGACAATCTCCAGCTACAATGGCTCAGTCGGAGCCACCAGTCAAACTCCCAAAAATTTCAAAGGCCACTACTTCCTTGGCTCCACAGTCCTTGGAGCCGTCAGAAGTCCTTTTGGTTGATACTTCTAGTACTTCATCACCAAAGCCTTAGGAACCACAAGATACCGCCACTTGGAGCTGATCCACTGAAATTTCACTGGTTTCTCCAACCATGAGATCACCAATTCTCCATAGGTCTCGATCTCCTTCCCTATCTTCCAGGTCTACAAGAAGTTTATCAGATGATGGCATGAAACGGGTGGTGTGTAGACTCCTCAAGTCGCCGACGCTGACCAAATTATTTTCAGCTCCCACCCACTTGGTTTCAGAGCCTACTGTGCCCCATGTTGTTCCTCCTCTGAGCAAAGATGGTCCTTCAGAGCCAGAGTGCTCGGTACCACTTACTGTGGACCCGTCGGTTCAGGGACCCCCTTCGGTGTTCATGGAGCTGACATCTGCTCCAACTGTCTCAGTGACATCTGGTGAGTCTGGGAGCCAGGGTTCCCTGGTCGGCCCTGGGGGGGGGGGGTTCTCGGCCCCAATCTTTGGTGCTGAGCTTACCCCCTGGAGTGTCGGCTCTGGTTAGCTCTGCTCCCACTTCGGCATCGGGTCTGATCTCGTTGGCTCCGTTGCCTTCCTCTGTCTCCTTGGAGCCAGGGGAGTCTTCAGAGCCGGCGGGATCCACCTTTGAGCAGACGAGCGTGTTGTCTACCCATTCAGCACCACAGATGGATACCAGTACACCTCCCCCCAAGGCACCGGCTGCTGTCTCTGCACCACCCATTCCTCAAGACAGCAGAGACCCAGAGCCTCAAGATCCCCCATTGGGTGAACTCCTCTCATTCGAGACCTCCCCAAAATATCCTTCTGAGGAGCCACCTCAGAAGAGAACCTGAAAGAGGAAGCATGTTGACTCCCCAGAAGAGTCCATCACTTCAGACACTGACCTCGATGAGTCGTAAGAGTCCCACATGGTCGTCCTCTGACAATATCTCATTTGCAGATATTCAAGAGATCCTCAAGCAGAGAGGTGGCTGGCAGACCACCACCCCTTCTGATGAGGAGTCAGTGTACCTGAAGGCTTTTGGGTCTCAACCTTCAGCCTCCTTGGGTGTCTCCGCTTTTCGATGAACTAATGGACCTGGTTAGTCAAAAGGCATGGGAGTCATCCGACACTACGGAACTGGTCCCTCGGACGCCAAGCAAATTTTTGTCAGCTCCTTTGGGAAAGAAATTTCTAGTAAAGGGAGTACCTGTAGATGCTACTGTGGTGGCAGCAGCCACCAAGAATGAACTTGCAGGGACTTCCTCATCTGTTCATCCTCCGAGTAAAGATTCTCGAACGATGGACAAATACGGGAAGCATATCTTTTCTTCAGTGACATTTTCACTGCGATCGCTAAACTACTTATCCCATTTTATGAGGCTACAAAGAGATCTCCTGAAAGAGCTACGAGATACTCTACAAGTTTCATTAGCTACGGGGGTGAATGCGAAGGTCTCCTCCCAGCTGTCCACCTTAAATTCCATTGTCAACTCCTCCATGAGGCTCATATCATGCGCAGCAGATGGAGCGAGCAGGGCAGCGGGTTCCAGAGTTTCCCTTAGGAGACACTCCTGGATGCACGTGTGCAATTTTGCAGAGCCTTTTAAGTCTACTAATGCCCCTTTTGATGGTTCCTCACTCTTTGGACCCAAAGTAAAAGACACTCTAACCCGGTGCGAGCAGGTTGGGAAAACTCTCTCTGCCATTGGAGTACGTTTTTCCATACCTTCATGACCTTATCCTAAAGGTCAGAAAAGTGGAAAGATTTGGTTCAAAAGATCCCAGAGGTTTTTCCAAGACGCACGGGGTGATACCTTCCCCTGGGGCAGAGGGGGAGGTAATAACAGTAGATGCTGCCCCAGAGGCAGAGGGGGCCCGCAAAACCAGGGTGACCGTGATCCCTTTCGCTGATGCCCTTATCAGCGCTCCTGAAAAGAGGCCCAACTGCTCTACTCTGGAGGCAGTCTGGGGACATTTATCAATGTACCCAGAAGCCTGGTGAAATATCACAAATGACAAATGGGTACTAACATACTATCCAGAGGATACTCCATCCCTTTTTCCAAACCTGTCCCACAGACCAAAACACTCCCGATGTTCCACCCAATCTAAGGGAACAAGCAATTATAGAGATTAAGAAGTTGCTTGACAAAAGAGTCATCCAAAAAGTCCCCACAGACCAAATATTATTCGGAATTTACTCATAGGTTCATAGGTAGGTACTAGGCTATTGGCCGTAGGGCCTATACAAGCCTAGCCAAAAAGGTAACTTGCTTTCGCCACCCAAGAAAATTGTTTTCCTGTGCCCCTGTCGAGCAGAACCACAGAAGTGATCCCCGGGGTGAATTTCCTATTACCCATCCAATCATCAAGATTTTTCTTGAAGAGTGCTGATGAGGAGCTCAATTTGACATAGGTTGTCTGTTCCACAGTATGGGAAGTCTCTGGGACAGGAATCTATCCCTCCGGCATGTTCTGTTTATTGTGGTGACAAGGTTTAGGTCCCTAGAGCATGTAGCTCGGAGGGATTGGGAATTCTTTAAGTGGAGCATGTCCAACAGCTCTGGATTTGACATAGCTTTGTATGTTAGGCAGAGATCGCCTCTGAGTAGGTGATATGCGACGGAGTAAAGCTGGAGTTTTTTGAGTCGGTCTGCGTAAGGCATCTGTTTGAGGCCAGTAATCCTCTTTGTGAGGTGTTTTTGTGGCCTTTCCAGTTGTTGTAGATGTCTTGTGAGGTACATACCAAAAGGGGCGTTGTACTCTATAATGGGTCTAATGAGTAATGAGTAGAGGGGAACAATGATCTCTTTTTTTCTGGATGAGAAACCTTTTGTGATGAAGTGTGCCATGTAGAAGGATTTCCTGACCACTGTGGTGATGTGATTATCAAAGGAGAGACTACTGTCCACCTGTGTCCTAAGGTCTCTTATCACACTTACGGTGTTAAGTAAACTACTGCCTATGTGGTAGTTCATGGGTACAGAGTTTTTACCAAAGGGGATTACAGTGCACTTTTTGGCATTGAGCTTGGGACCATGGCTTTGACACCAGGCATCTGTCTTAGTGAGGCCCTTTTGTAGGATGTCCACATTGAGTTTCAATTATGGCTCCTAGGTTTGCAGTCATCTGTGAATTTAGTTAGCCAAAGACCTTCTGTGTTAGCTTGTACTTCAGAGAGGTAGATACCAAACAGGAGAGGACCCAGAACTGAACCCTGTGTTACTCCACTTGTCTGAAGTCTGATTTGGAGTCTTCTACTTTCACAGTGTGGGTTCTGTCAGTAAGCCATTTGGCAACCCATCTTGTGACATAGGGATTTATACCTAGTTGAGTGAGTTTATCTATAATTCCAGAGTGGGGGATGGTGTTGAACGCCTTGGTGAGATCTAGATAGGCTGTGTGAACCACCTTACCTTATCTATGGCTTTGGTGACTGCTTCAAAGAAGTCTGTCAGGTTTAGGAGACATGATCTGCCATTTACAAACCCGCACTGTGTGGGGTCCAGAGTTTGGAGATCTCCAATGTCTTTGTTTATGAGTTCCATGATGATACGTTCCATAGTCTTGCAGAACAGGCTTGTCAGGCTAATGGGGTGGTAGTTCTGGGGTCTGTTGTGGTCTCCCCCCTTGTGGAGTGGGATAACCATTGCGGTGCGCCATTCAATGGGCACAAAGCCTGAGGTGAGGCTATGATTGAACATGGTACTTAAGTGGGGTGCCAGTTCATTCTGTAGTTCGTGTAGAAGGCAGCCTGGGATGTTGTCAGGTCCCATGGCTGCTGTGTTCTTGGCTTTGGAGAGTGAGGTTTTTACCTGTGCAGCCGTGATTGCAGGAACTTTGAATTCTTCTGGTAAAAAGATGGGCCCATTAGGGGGTGAGAGGGGGGTAAAGTTAGCACTGAACCTATCTGCCAGGATGTTGGCAATATCAATTGGTTCTGTATATTTAGTGTCATTGTGCTGTAACTCAGAGCAGATCTGAGTGTTGCCATTGAGATTCTTAACATAGCTCTAGAATGCTTTGTGGTTGTCTTTAGAATCAGTGGTGATTTTGTTTTCATAACTAGCTTTGGAGGATTTTATGAGGGATCTCTGCTTCTTACTGAGGCTAGCTAGGGAGTTCCTCCAATCATAGTATTTTACTCTTTTTTGCAACAGTTTCTTTCTTCTGTTGTAGAGTTTGTTTATGGCAGAAGACCACCAGATTGGCTTCCTTTTTTTTGAGGATAGCATCTTGGTTCTGTTAGGGATAGCATGATCCATGAACTTGTGTAAGTGCTTATAAAGTGCATTTGTGTAGGATTCAGCAGTCGTACCTCTATTGTCCATCTGCATGGGTGTCGTGAAGTTTGCCACTTCTGTCTTAAGAAGCGTGAAGTTGGCTTTGGAGAAATTTTTTACGGTTGTTTTCCTAATGGGGGGTGGGAGTGGGATGTGGATGTCTAGGGTGATTAGCTTGTGGTCGGATCTGACCAACGAGGAGCTGACCTCTGGTGTAGAACACCGGTCACCCATGTTGGTGATGACCAGGTCTAGGATATTGCTGTCCCTGGTGGGGGTGTGGATAAGTTGATTCAAGGCATTGGAATTGATGATTTCCAGATTGAGCGAAAGAGTTGGTACATGAGTAGTTTTCTCCGTTAATAGTGGGGTAGGTGAAATCACCCATTATTAGGATGTTGGGTTTTACCTTAATATTTTCCAGTGTATCAAGAAAAGAGGAGTGGGAATCCTGGGGCATGGTGGGGGGTCTGTAGCAAGCTACAATCTGGATTGCGGTTTTTCCCAGAGTTAGTTGAACTTGGTTAATCTCGGATGTATTATGCTGAGCAAATAGCTTGGAGGTGTGGATATCCTTAATGAGTATGGACACGCCTCCAACTTTAGTGTTTCAGTCCGGGTTTGGTGACCAATAGGTGTGGTATGAATTATAGCCTGGCAATGCAGGGGTGCTCTCTGGAGCTTTGAACGAGGTCTCTGTCACTGCACAGATGTCGATGTTCTCCATTTTAAGGAGTGCCTCGAGTGAGTGCATTTTGAGGTTTAGACTTCAAGCATTGAGTAGCATTACCCTCAGATTTTGCTTGCCTTGTACCTGTTACAGTGGTGAATTTGTCATTTGAACCTTGCCTAAAAAAAGGCACTATAGGGGTGGCAAGAGCCTTTTCCAGTATCCGGAATCCCAAGGGTGACAGGTGCAGACCATCTCTGGCAAAGCAGCATGGTCTATCATGTCATCCCAGGCAGGCAGATACTAGATTCCCTTAGAATGACACCAGAAGCTTAGCCAATTGTTAAAGTCATTTTGTCCATGTACTGTGGTATCATTCTGGGTGATGGCAGGATGCTGCTCAGGGCTAGGGTCATACCTGCCTGGGCTACAAGATCGGAGAGCTCCTCCATGTCTCTTTTCATGTAGTCCAGGGAGGTATGTCTCAGGTCATTCACACCAACATGGACAATGACAGAGTCATATTTGTACTTGTTGTGGAGTGACCTGAGTGCGTGCATTATGTGGCAGATCCTGGCACCCGACAGGCAGCTGACAGTAACTTTCTCCTTGTTTAGCCTGGTGAGTGGAACATCAGTGTGCCTGACTATAGAGTCACCTATGACTAGAGTGTTGGGTATGTTATGCCTTATGGGCTGTAGTTGAGTGGCACACTGAGTATGTGGGCTGTGTGTCATTTGAGTTGTGTTGGGGGGTGGAGGTTGCTTGCATTTCTGCTTTGGTGGTCTTTGTTGTTTGGGCAGATTTTTACTGAGAGCCTCTGCGAATGTAGGTGTGTTTTGTGCTTCTTTGTGTGTGTTTTGGTGTTGTAGGTTTTGAGGGACTATGTGATGAGTGTGGTGTGGTGCAAGTGTTTACCTTCTCCTCTTGACTGTCTAGTCCAGTCTTCGGTGAAGAGAGCTTTGCTTCCAATTTGGCTATATAAGTGCATCTCTCACAGGTCATAGTGTTGGCTGGTAGGAGGAGAGGGTTGTCTGTGTACATGAGGCAATTGCTGCATTGTCCCAAGATGCCCAGATTCATCCGGAAGACAGGAGAAAACACCAAGAGCTGACCTTTAGACATGCCTGGATAGGCGCTTATTTATTAAGTACTAAAAACTGTTTTCCTCTAGACAAGTGAGGAAAGTTGAGTGCTGTAGTAATTTGTAGCTTATTTAGTGCTTACAACAAGTTCTGATCAAGTGCTGAGCTCAAAGAAACGGATTTGAGTGCTAAAACAAAAAAGCTGGCTAGTTGCAAGGGAAAATTTGAAGAGCAGACTTTATGGTGCCAGGAATATTTTAACCTTAGTTAAGTGGGTGTGTGGGGAGGGCTCAGGAGCTCATAAACAGTCCTGGACACAGCAAATCCGTATCTGGACAAGACATGCCACAGGAAAGGGGGGAAGCAAGCTTAGAATTTTTTTTTTTCAGTAAAGTGGAAATGGAGAAAGCTGGAACAGAAGTTAATTCAACGTTAAGAATCTGAGTGGGTTGGCCTTCACAAATGTTCTCAATTAGATTGAATGAACTAATGAAACTAGACTGGGAGGAGTGTCACATATCAAATATATAGTATGGGCGGGCAACTGCAAAGCCTCCAAGTATAAGAACACCACAACACTAGGGAGGGAAGGTGGGAAAAATTACAGTTCCTAGCTGTAGCCACTAAATGAAAGTTTTAAACAGATCAAGGAGCAAGCAGACTCTAGAGAACGCTTTTAACTGTAAACAGACAATTATAGTAATGCACACTATTACAGTTCCTAGCTGTAGAACACAGAAACCTCAAAAAATCAAAAATGCACAGAAAAGCTCGGATAGAGCACTCACAAACAGAAAATACAACTCTTAGTATGAAAAAGCAGTTTATAGTTAAGTAGTTCAGTAAACATGCAATTAGAGTAATGAAACAGTATCTAGCAATTAAAAATACAGTTAAAACAGTATAAAACAGTACATAAATGCAGTGAAACAATAAAAAGCTTTATAACAGTGCAGAATGTAGTAGATCAACTGTATAGTACAATTATAAGCGTTTCAGAAGTGCATTTCAGTGAAATAAGTGTAAGAAATAACTTATCCCACTCTTGGAATTTTAAGGAATTTCTGCTTAGTTTCAGTAATGAAATACAATCTACAGCCTGTTAAATACTCAAGATTCTTTTTAGTGCCAAAAAGAACAGGGGACTGGAGGCCCATATTAGACCTAAGCAAGTTAAACAAATCTGTCAAGAAGTCGAAGTTCCGAATGGTGACACTGCAGTTGATGCTTCTCTTTTTAGGAAGACAGTTGGATGTGCTCTATAGACCTTCAGGATGCTTACTACCACAAAAAATGGACAGGACATCAAGAAGGTACTTGCGCTTCTGGCTGGGAGCCAGCCATTACCAGTTCAGAGCTCTGCCATTTGGTCTCACTACAGCCCCCAGAGTGTTCACCAAATCTATGGCAGTAGTCGCGGCTCACCTGAGACGTCTAGGATTCCGTGTGTATCCCTATCTAGACGACTGGCTCCTATCTTCCACCACCAGGCATCTAGTCCTACAAGCCAAGGATCTAACTTTGGATATCTGCAGTCAGTTAGGCATTACAGTAAATTTTCAAAAATCTGTCTTGTTGCCCTGTCACCATATTACATTCATAGGCACAGATCTAGACACTTCATCTATGGTTGCACGTCTTCCAACAGAAAGAGTTATAGCACTCAGACAGCAGATACTTCACCTCCTTCCCAAGGACGGAGTGAAAGCAAAGGTAATTCTATGCTTATTAGGAACAATGGCCTCCACGATTACACTGGTTCATCTTGCCAGAATGCAAATGAGGATTCTTCATTGGCTATTATTCTCCCAATGGTCACTTCAAGAGCTCCCAGTGTCTCATCTGATCAGAATAACAGAATCTTGCAAGAATGACTTGAGATGGTGAATACACTCCACTCAAGTGACAATGGGCAGACCCTTTGTTCCACTTCAGCCAATAGCTACAGTGACCACAGACACTTCCCAGATAGGGTGGGGGGGCATTATCTGGAGAGAACAGTTCAAGGTACATGGCAGGAACACGAGGCTCACTTGCATATAGATGTTCTAGAGATGAAAGCAGTGCTTCTTGCGTTGCAAGCACTTCAAGACACTCTCCCTCTAGGGATTATTGCGATCCAGTCAGACAATATGTCTGTGGTTTGGTACATAAACAAGCAGAGGGGAACCAGATCTTACCCCCTTTGTCGAGAAGGCGTAAGAGTATGGCAATGGGCAGTTTCTTCCCAGTGCTTTCTAATCACAACACACATTCCGGGGAAGTCCAACATGATAGCGGACAAGCTGAGCAGAGCAATCCTAATGCCTCACGAGTGGTCTCAGTCAAAATTTAGTAGAAATGATTTTCCAAACATGGGGACAGCCTTGCTGCGATCTTTTTGCCACTCCCATGAATGCCAAGTGCAGCAACTACTTTACCCTAATTCCCCCTCCGGGGGAGACACCGAGAGATGCTTTTGCTCAAGATTGGCCCTCAGGGCTTCTATATTCCTTTCCACCATTTCCTCTCATACCCAGAGTAATTCAGAAAGCGCAAAGCTCTGAAAGCAGAATAATTCTCATTGCCCCTTACTGGCGTCGCCAAGTTTGGTTCCCCTTCCTTTGGCCCCACCTTCAGGAGAAGCCTTGTATTCTGGACCCAATGCCAGATCTGCTGAGTCATATGTCAGGGGAGCTTCATCTTTCTCTCCACACCCTAAAACTGACAGTTTGGCTACTCCACTTCCCAATTTAGTTAGGCTTCACAATTTCACTCCTACAGTTAGAAGACATATCTTAATGTCCTCCCATAAAGCTTCCACTAGAAAGCTGTATTCTAGTAAATGGAAGAGGTTTTCCCTTTGGGCCCAAGATAAGAACATTGATCCTTTCTCTGCACCTATTCATTCTGTTTTGGAATTTTTGACGGAACTGTTTCAACAAGGCTCAGCTGCAGCAACCATCAAAGTTCAACTTGCTGCAATTTCAAATTTTCATATTGGTGATACTACTTCCAACTTAATGTCACACAGGTTGTGTAGAGCCTTCTTAAAAGGTGCTTCCTTATTAAGACCTCCCTTCAAGGAACCTCTTTCTTCTTGGGATCTAAATTTTATTTTGTTTCATCTCAATTTACCTCCCTTTGAGCCCTCTTCGTCTTCAAACCTCAAGTTCCTTTCATGGAAGACCTTGTTTCTAGTGGCTATAACTTCTGCTAGAAGGGTGTCAGAACTGCAAGCTCTTTCTATTAAACCACCATATTTGATTTTTCATAAGGATAGGGTATCCTTGCGTACATACCCATCCTTTTTGCCTAAAGTCTCTTCTCCAAACAACATAAACCAATCCATAGAACTTCTAGTATTCTTTCATAACCATAGCAACAAAGCAGAGTACAAATTACACCAGCTGGACGTGCACAGACAACTCAGATTCTATTTGCATAGAACCAAAGACTTCAGAAAATCTGACCAGTTATTTGTATCCTTCTTTGATGCAAAACAAGGATCCTCAGTCTCAAAAAGTACTCTTTCTAATTGACTTTCAAATTGTATTACATTTATTTATAACTCAAATCACAAAGATTTACCTTTCAAAGTAAAGGTTCATTCCACTAGAGCAATGACTACGTCATCTGCCTTTGAAGCCAGAATTCCCATAGATAATATTTATGCACCAGCTACTTTGTCTACTCCACATACTTTTAGCACTCATTACAAAGTGGATTTGGCCTTCAGGGACAGGGCATCCTTTGGTTCCATGGTGCTTAAAGGTGTACACCCATGAGCCACCCAGGAAAAAGGTGCTAGGGACGCTGTCCCATCATTGTAAGAATGAAGATAGGACAACATAACATAACGAAGTTATGTACTCATCATAACGTTCCACGTTTGTTGTCCATCTCGCTATTCATTCTTACGAACCCTCCCTCCTTCCCCCTGCCAAAGACTTCTTGTGGATCTGGTAGATTTCCACTACCTGAGGAGTTCTTTGTCTCAGCTTGTTTCTCCTTCCAGTGCATTTAGTTGGACTTGGACACGTTTATATGTATATGTTTGTAAATATGTATATAGTGTACATATTATTCAGTATTAGCAGCAAACAAGATCTAGGGAATTACACCACTGCATTGTGGGATACCTTATAGCCATGAGCCAGGTTTGAGATTTTCAGCTAAGTTCGGTGGAATGGATGTCCAAAGAATATTTAATGTAGTAACAGCCAAGCAGGTAAAAACGATAACAAATAAATAAACTGTTCACTGGTTAACCCAGGTTTCATCCTTACATTACCGACTTCTTCAGAACAATGAACAAGACCAACCTATCCATTTATATATATGTTCCTAATTGATTCAATTATTTAATTTATTCATTAAAACCTGTTACTTTTCTATTAAAACATACATTTATAAATTAATGACACTAATAAAAACCTCTAAAAGAAGCCACAAAGTAATGTCCCAATGTGATGCAGTACATTAAATTGTTGTCCAGGTATTCTTTATAAACCATGTAATGTTTGAACAAACTATTGTTACTGAATTAATTTTTTGAATTTAATTGTTGAAAGTTAATTATAAAAAAGAAGAAAAATCCTATAATATGATTTCAGAAACCCTAAACATTTCTATAATATGCATAAAATATATGAAATACTTTTAGTACATTACCTCTACATAATAAATAAACAATATAACATAAATTATCCTAAAATATGTTTCAACTTAAGAATGGGTGCTATACTGATGCTTTCATTGATGTCTGGGTGGTTATGGGCATCTAACCATAATTGCCATCTTAACTCACTTATATCCAGGTGAATATCTAAAATTTTCCCTTGTACATCTTTTTTGATGTGCTGTATCACACAAAACTTGAAGTCATGATCAGAGTTTGCCATTAAATGTCTGGCTAAAGCATTGGTAACTTTGCTGTGTTTCATATCCAATATATGTTCCCTTCTTCTTTCTCTAAATTATCTAGCTGTTTTGCCCACATAAAAAAACGGGGCATTTTTGACATTGTGCAATATATACTACGTTTGGTGTGTTACAGTCATAATGTCCTACAATGGGAATGTTATTGTGGTTAACCCTAATGTGTTCCCCTGTTGTCATAATGTGTTTCCATGTGGAAGATCTGCCACATTTATAGTTTCCACACTTTCTTCCCATTTTTGTTGCAATTCAGTAGACATCCTTCTGTAAAAGTTCTTTGAAGGATTGGTCTTTCCGAAATACAAACTTGGGGACTCCCCCTATTTTTGTTGTTACTTGCTTGTCTAATTGTAGGAAGCTCCAATTTTTCTTAACCATCTCTATGTACCTTTCCACATCCTGGTTATAAGTGGTTATATAAATTAGATTCATGTTTTTATTCATTCTACTAACATCTTGATTTTTTTCTCAAACTATTACTTACATCAGTACTTACATTCATCTTTATTATGGCTTGAAAAAAAACTATTTGTCTTTTGTGCACCACTTCTTTCTTTACGTTATTACATAAATCCTCGGGGTAATAACCCCGTCTTTTGAACATAGTAATCATAAAATCCAATTCCTGTATGAATGCATCATCATCACTCACCATTCTTACTGCTCTTACCATTTGCCCTTTAATTATTGCATCATCATCACTCACCATTCTTGCTGCTCTTACCATTTGCCCTTTGATTATTGCATCATCATCACTCGCCATTCTTACTGCTCTTACCATTTGCCCTTTAATTATTGCATCATCATCACTCACCATTCTTGCTGCTCTTACCATTTGCCCTTTGATTATTGCATCATCACTCACCATTCTTGCTGCCCTTACCATTTGCCCTTTGATTATTGCATCATCATCACTCACCATTCTTGCTGCTCTTACCATTTGCCCTTTAATTATTGCATCATCATCACTCACCATTCTTACTGCTCTTACCATTTGCCCTTTAATTATTGCTCTTTTTTGGTGGTGAGGATGCCAGCTATTAAAATCCAAATAGGAATTAGAAAAAGTACTTTCTCTGTATATATCTGATTTTATGCATTTGTTGATCTTGTCTGTAGTTAATTTTACATCTAAATAGGATATTATTTCCTTACTAAATTGATGAGTGAATTTTAAGAATTCAACAGTATTATTTACTTTCCAAGCTCCTCTATATTACCATCCCATATAATAAAAATATCATCCAAATAACGTGTATATTGCCTTATATGTTTGAAATGAATGGTTGGGAACAAATTCCTGCTCCCAGAATGCCATTATGTAATTTGCATATATGGGGACACATGCTGCCTCCATGGCCACTCCTGTTAACTGTTTGAAAAATTGGCCTTCAAAATGTATACAGTTATTATGCAGGGCAGCTTCCATGAGTGTAATGTATACGTTTATTTGGTCTTGATTATAAATTCCAGTTTTTGTCAATTGTGTTTCCAACCAACTTAAACCCGTGTCATGGGGAATAACAGTAAATAGATTACTAACATCAATCGTAAGAAATATAGTGCTGTCATTAATGTTAACTGTTTTCAATTTTTTCAAAAAATTTCCACGAAACACTTGTAATATAATTGAAAGAAGTCAAACCCCTTTTTAACTGATAGTCTAAAAATTGACTGATAAAACATGTCTTACTCCTTTTTCCATCCACTATTGGCCTAAATTTAATATTGTTAGGCCTTTATGTAGTTTCGTAATCCCGAATATACTACTAACTACTGGGAAGGAATTCTTCATATACTCATGTTCTTTTTCATTATGCTGTCCATGGTACAACATGTCATCCAAGAGCATTTCAATTTTTTTATGACTAATACTGATTTTGTTTATACTACTCTCAGTATAACTATCTTCCATTAACATTTCCATCATAGCATTAACGTAATCATTTTTTTCCACTATTACTACTTCATGCCCTTTTTCTGGTCTCATTATACGCATTTCTCTATTATTGACTAATGTACCCAACAAATCACTCTCCTCCTTGGTCAAATTAATATGTCCCTGTCTGCCAGACTTATTCATATGTGCTCTAATATCCATTTCACAAGCTTTTTCAAATAGTGCAACTGTCTGGTTGGTGGGGGGTTAAATAGACTCTGTTTTGCTAACCCCCCATATTCGTTGTTTTCGATCCTATCCAGAAACCACATTTTTAAATTAATTTTCCGAATAAAGATTTTTAAGTCCATTAACATGTCAGTGATGTTACCTTTCTTACAGGGAACAAAAGTGAACCCTTTAGATAATAAATTAGCGTGTTCAGTGCTGAATTCTTATTTAGAATAATTATATACTTTAAAATCATCATATACATTAGAAATAATTTTGGGGTCACAAAGTGCCTTTAAGTTTTCCATTCCATCCAATTGATTCGAGTCTGTTTAACCCCCCCCCACACCAACCAGGGAGTTGCACTCTTTGAAAAAGTTTGTGAAATGGATGTTAGAGCACAAATGAATAAGTCTGACAGACAGAGACATATTAATCTGACCAAGGAGGAGAGTGATTTGTTGGGTACATTAGTCAGTAATAGAGAAATATGTATAATGAGAATGGGGTAGTAATAGATTCTGAAACTACATAAAGGCCTAAACAATATTACATTTAGGCCAACAGTGGATGGAAAAAGGAGTAAGACATGTTTTATCGGTCAATTTTTAGTTGAAAAGGGTTTGACTTCTTTCAATTATATACAAATACTTGGACAATAATTTAATGTACTGCATCACATTGGGACATTACTTTGCAGCTTCTTTTAGAGGTTTTTATTAGTGTCATTAATTTATAAATGTATGTTTTAATAGAAAAGGAACAGGTTTTAATGAATAAATTAAATAATTGAATCAATTAGGGATGTATATATAAATGGATAGGTTGGTTTTGTTCATTGATGTTCATCGTGTTTCACTGTTGCAGTCATGACTGTAGGGTTCTCCCCTGCCGGCAGGCAGCCCTCGGTCGGCCAGAATCCCAAAGTCTGGGTCCGGCGTCGGCTGTTCAACCATGCTCCCTGACGTCAGAGCGCCAGGAGTACAAAGCTGACAGCCGACGCCATCTTCTCCAGTCTTTCTTGCCGTGCGGTGATAGCAGTTCGCAAGTGCCGGTCGGCTGACTCCTGACGAATTTTACTGATATACTTCGGACCGAAGACTTTCTTCTCCACTCAAAGCTAAGTACCCGTTGGGGAAACTTTTTTCTTGCTCCACTCCGATGTCAGAAAAAGTTAATTATTGTATTTCATGTGGGAAGCAAATACCTCATAAGGATTTTCATTCTTACTGTATTCCTTGCTTGGGCCCTGACCACAACGTAGCTAGTTGTCGGTTTTGTGCTAGATTCTGTCAATGTACAATTAAGCGAAGGTACGATTTTGCTTTTCATTACTTCGGTAGGCGCTTTAACTACAAAATGTCGTCGGATACAGTCCTGGCTACCGGAATTCACAAATGCCGCAAGGATAAAGACAGGCCTCCGAGGTCCAAATCTGATGATAGCGCACAAGCGGAGCCAGCTTCAGGTTCGGCCGTCGTCAGTGAGGCGCTTTTGCAGCCCCTGTCGGCCATTTTAGAACCGACGGCCGAAAATTACTCTCATGAGGAGCCAACCAGGCCTTTAAATATTTCTGTTGCAGGACCTTCGGACAATGCTCCTTCGGATGGGTCCGGAGCCGCTGTGCAGGTACCGGCTTCCAAAGGGGTTTTCAGGCCTACTCAGCTACTAATAAAGGCAAAGCCAAAGACAAAGGCAAAGACTCCTTCAAAATCAAAGACTTCAACACAGGCCTCTTCTGAACCGGCTCCCAAGTCACAGAAACAGTTACTCAAGATGGCGGAGGATTTAATTACTATGATTAGGGGTTCTCATTTCCCCCCAGACAAAAGGCCAAGGGAGGATGTTTTTTTTGATTCCTCTGATCAGGCTTCTGTTTCCTCAGTCAGTGAAGACACTCTAACATCTACATTTATGGTAGGTGTACACAACTGTACTTTTCTTCTTCTGATCAGGAATATTCTTTCCCTCCTTATGAGGATTCTGATGCTGAAGAATCCATTCCTTCTGCTTCTCCCCCTGAGGATTTCTCTTTTGGGGAAACTTTGCATGAAACGAGGGAACATTTCCACTGGGAAGGACAGGAGTTTTCGGAATCCAAGAAAAGACTGAGGAAATTTCTTCTTCTTCCCCAACATAGACCCCTGGCTATTCCTCCTGTTTTGGATATTGTGGATGATGCCTTTTCGGAGGCTAACTTAACCCCTGACTCTTTTCCTCCTGCTCCTGTTAAGCCTGATAGATATTACAGGGTTCCTGATTCACATCAGTTTTTATACAAGAACCCTTCTGCTGATCCTGAAACCATTTCTCAGGGTCCTAAGGGAGTTAAGGCCGCTTCTGCCAAAAATCCCATTCCCACTGAAAAGGATTCTCGATCCTTAGAAAGATGGGGCAAAAAGGTGTACACTTCTGCTACTTTGTCCATTAGGGCTTTAAACTGTCAGTTTCATATGTTTAAATACCAGCAATTTCTATTGTCTGTCTTAAAACAAAAGCTTACTTCCATTTCTGCCTGTGCAGATGATAAGGAATTACATGACTTATTGCACGCCACTGAACAAGTTGGGAAGCATGGTTTACACTGTGGATTTGATGCCTTGGAGGCTTCTTGTAGGGCTGCGGCCTCTGGCACAGTCATTAGAAGGCATGCATGGCTAAAGGAACAAAATTTACCTGATCAAGTAAAGGCTAAATTATTGGATGCTCCTGTTCAGCATAATGTTTTGTTTGGATCTAAAGCTGAAGAGGTGATTAAAAGGATGGAGGATAAGGCGAAATCCATGCAAACAGTTAAATATTTCTTACAAGTACAGCCTCCTAGATTTAGCAGGAATTGGACTTCAAAAAATTGGTCCTTTCCCACTTCTGACAGGCCTCAGAGGGGTAGATATAGACGTTCCAGAGGGAGGCCTCAAACGCAAGCTGCTTATAGACCAAGACAGTGGACTGCTTCCACCCCTAGGGGAGGAGAGGACAGGTCACAATCTCAAAGGAAACAAACTCAATGACTCCCTCTGTTGGGCTACAGGAACTTCTTGCCTGGAAGCCCCTCTCGGAGGAAAACGCTCTCTTTTTTATCAAAATTGGACTCAAATAACCCAAGACAAATGGGTTTTGGATGTGGTTTTAAGAGGTTACAAATTCCATTTTCATACCTTGCCAAGGCCAAAGCGGATGGCCAGACCTTCCAAAGCAACAATGGACGGAGGCCTTACACCAGGTGGAAGCTCTTTTGGCTGTGAATGCCATAGAACTGGTTCCTCTTTCAGAGATGGGAAAAGGTTTTTATTCAAGTCTTTTTCTAGTCCCAAGGAAGCAAAACTCATGGTGACCCATTCTGGATCTGTCGGTCTTGAACACCTTTCTAGAGATTCCAAAATTCAAGATGCTTACTCTACAGCAGCTACTTCCAATGCTGTCCAAAAATGCATGGATGGTAACTTTGGATTTAAAGGAGGCATATTTACACATTCCCATCAGGCAGGATCGCAGAAAATACCTCGGGTTCAAAGCCGGATCGAGGCACTTTCAATTCTCTGCACTGCACTTTGGGTTATCTACTGCACCCAGGGTCTTTACCAAATGCCTGGCTCCAGTAGTAGCTTACTACAGACTCAAGGGAATTCAAATTTACCCTTATCTGGACGATTGTCTAATTCAGGCAGACAGCAAGGATGTCTTACTCCAGCATCTAGAATTTGTATAGAACCTCCAAGTTCCTGGGATTCTCTGTAAACATAAAATAGTCAAATTTGACACCATCACAACAGATAACTTTTCTGGGTGCACTTCTAAAACACCCCAACCCAGATGGCATTTCTGACATCCGAAAAACAGTTACAGCTGGCTTCAACTTTCAGAACCTTGGCAACTTTAACTCATCTATCTGCAAGGAAATTCCTGCAGGCTTTGGGTTACATGGCCTCCTGCATCCTTCTCGTACCATATGCAAGACTACACATGAGGAAAATACAGTGGTACCTAAAAAGTGTATGGTCTCAGCATTGCCACAGTTTAGACATACTGATCTCCGTCCTTCCTTGCCTACAAAAGGAATTTCTTTGGTGGTCCAGGTCATGTGCTCTAAACAAAGGGAAGCCCTTCCGTCTGCCTCCTGCCTCTCAGATTCTAACCACGGACGCCTCGGATTATGCTTGGGGAGCCCATTTTCAGGGCAATTGTTTTCAGGGCCTTTGGACAAAGGATCAGAAGTACCTGCATATCAACTTAAAGGAAATGTTAGCCGTTCAGAAAGCTCTATTGGCCTTCAGGAATCTTTTACAACCAGGACAACTGTTAATACAGACAGACAACACCACAGTTATGTGGTACATAAACAAGCAAGGGGGATCTCATTCCTACCCCCTTTGCAGACTAGCCATGGATCTATGGAACACAGCTCTAGCTTGCAATCTGGATCTTCAAGCTCAGTTTCTACCAGGGAAACAGAACTTCCTGGCAGACAGTCTGAGCAGAAATCTTTCGGATCCACACGAGTGGATGCTGGACACCAACATTTTCAGGATGATAACAGCAGTCTGGGGATGTCCTCACATAGACCTGTTTGCATCCCATCTCAATCATCAACTACAAACTTTTTGCACCAGGACTTTCCACAGAGAAGCTTGGAAAGTGGACGCCCTGTCATTCAGTTGGAGGAACCTCTCGGGATATGCCTTTCCGCCTCTTCCTCGGGTTTTATTGAAGATAAAACAGGACAAGCCCAAGATGATAATCTTGCTGGCCCCAAATTGGCCTCGGCAATTTTGGTATCCAACTCTAAAAAACCTATGCCTGGACTCACCTTGGGTTTTACCTCAGTCTCCGAACCTTCTGTCCCAGCATCAGGGTCAGGTTCTACACCCTCATGTCAGAACTCTCAGCCTGGCGGCCTGGTTAATCCAGGGCCTTTGATTTCTTCTTTACTGCCCAAGCAGGTTATGGATGTCATTTTAGAAGCCAGACGTCCTAGCACTAGAAAATCTTATGCAGGAAAATGGCAAAGATTTTGTTCCTGGATGCAGGCTAAAGATTCTGATCCTCTTCTTCCTAACATTACTTTAATTTTACTTTACTTGACAGATCTTTTACATAAGGGTCTCTCTTTCTCTTCCATTAAGATACATGCCTCTGCTATTTCTGCTCATTATAATACAGACCCTCCCATCTTTTCCCACCAGCTCATGCGACATTTTCTCAGAGGAGCTAAGAATTTGAGACCTCCTAGATCTCCTCCTATTCCTGCTTGGTATCTCAACTATGTTTTGGAAAAACTAACCTTGCCTCCTTTTGAGCCTGCTGCCTCTTCTGACATCAAGTTTTTATCTTGGAAGACAGCCATCCTGTTAGCCCTAACCTCTGTCAGGAGAGTTTCAGAGTTACAAGCTCTTATGGCTGTGGAACCTTGTATTGTTTTTCATCAAGACAGGGTATCTTTGAGGACTAATCCTACCTTCATGCCTGAGGTGGTTTCCAAAGTGGCTTTAAATCAAACTATACACTTGCCAACCTTTTTCCCCACTCCTCAAAATAAAGGGGAAAGGATCTTACATTCCTTGGATGTACACAGACAGCTACGTTTTTACCTGAACAGAACCAAGGACATCAGGAAATCAGAACAATTGTTTGTTTCTTATGCTTCAAGTTCCCAAGGTAAAGCCATTTCAAAACAGACCATTTCTAAATGGATTGCTCATGGAATCAGATTTTGTTATTCTCACCATGGAAAGCAAATCCCAGGAGTACACGGACTCATTCCACCAGAGCTGCTGCCACTTCTGCGGCCTTCCTCAGGAGTTCCTACCAAGGACATTTTGGAAGCTGCAACTTGGAGTTCAGTGCATACATTTTCTAAGCACTACAATCTACCTCTCTACTCTAAGTCTAGGGCAGGCTTTGCCTCTGCAGTCTTGCAGGGCCTTTTAGCCGCCCCTTCCTCTTTATGACCACCTCCCTTTCTTTCAGCTTTGGGATTCTACCCTACAGTCATGACTGCAACAGTGAAACACGATGAACATAGTACAGTTGTGTACACCTACCATAAATGTAGATGTTCGAGTGTCTTCCTGTTGCAGTCTGGCCTCTCCCTCCTGTCCCCTCTTATTTTTGCTTTTGTGTAGTTCCTTTTTTCACCATTCTTCTGAGGTGTATTTGCAAAGGTTATGGGACCTTTTTCATTTTGGGACTCCTGACATCTGGGGCAAGAAAAACTGGAGAAGATGGCGTCGGCTGTCAGCTTTGTACTCCTGGCGCTCTGACGTCAGGGAGCATGGTTGAACAGCCGACGCTGGACCCAGACTTTGGGATTCTGGCCGACCGAGGGCTGCCTGCCGGCAGGGGAGAACCCTAGAGTCATGACCGCAACAGTGAAGACACTCAAACATCTACATTTATGGTAGGTGTACACAACTGTACTTTCTGAAGTCCGTAATGTAAGGACAAAACCTGGGTTAACCAGTGAACAGAGTTTATTTGTTATCGTTTTTACCTGCTTGGCTGTTACTATATTAAATACTCTTTGGACATCCATTCCACTGTATTTTTATTTGGTTTGTGGAAAAAGTTTCCAATTTTCAGCTAAGTATTCAGCCAAGTCGGAGCCGAGGATCGGCTCCGAACCCATCATTGTAAGAATGAATGGCGAGATGGACAACAAATATGGAACGCTATGGTAAGTACATAACATCTTTTTCCAGTAATCTAGAGGAAATTGAGTCAAATGTACTCAGACGTAATTAAAATAAATGAAACACTGAGTATATCAACTCAAATAACAAGTGGGTGGAAAAATGGATGAAGCATTAAACAGATATTCAGATGAGCTGATAAAACAACAGAAATCAGAAGTTGAAATGAAGAAAAAGATAGCTGAATATGTGACTGTTCAAGAAGAAATGCTTCAAAAATGGTAGAATTAATTAGAGGACAGAGCACATAGGGTTGTTGTACCAGAGAAACTGGAGGGAACAGACTGTATTAATTTTATGAAAGCACAAATAAGCAGCTGGACTGATATTCCACAGTAGGAGTTGTTACTTGAAAAGGCACATTGTGCATATACTCCAAGCCTGGCTATGAGAAAGCAGCCAAGACCTCTAATAGTAAATTTCCAGTCCTGCCTTCCGAAAGTGTTGATTCTGATAAAACTGTGTCAGAAAGTACTAAAAGTTTGAGACAGTAGAGTGTTTGTAGAAAATTATTACTCACTGTACATCAGACATGAGAGGTAGAATTATTCCAACAATGAGAGAATGTTGAGAAACTGGTGTGAAATTCAAGTTACTGTATCCAGGTATGTTCAGAATATTTTTTTCTTGGAGGGTTGAAGTCGTTTTTTGATGCAGAGTATGCTAAGGAGAAAATACAAAAGTTTGTCCAACAAAAACTGAGCTATCAAACAGAAAGGGATCCTGCTTCTTATTCTTCTCATAATAAAGCTCATTGCGAGACTATGCCAGTGAAACCTTTTCCAATGTTCCAAAGAAAAATCCTAGAGAGACAGAAGAAAAGCACAGGAGCTAAGAGAACCATGATTGGAATGAACCAGAGACTGGATTTGGGAGATAGAGATCAACAGGAAAAAAAAAACAGTGACTCAGAAATTAATAAATAAATGTGGGATTACAAAGCATCACACACATTTGCGAAATATGGTGGAACAAAAAAATGGAAATATTGGACTTTTTTGACTTTGTTAAACTTGTAGGGGACTCCACAGCATATTCCCTACTTCTTGTCATTAATGTTTGGAAGACTAAGGAAAGAGGTAACTAAGTAAAGCATTTTTTTGTTCTTAACAGTATTTTTATAAAACATGACATACACTTCATGTCATATAGTAAAGCTTTTAGCTGTTTTTGTATGTAATAGGGATAATAAAGTAAACAGGTACTCTTTTTTTCCTTTCTTGTTTAGTTTTAAAAAATGTAGACACTACAGTATAAAAAGAGAAGAAAGCCTATGCTAAAGAGCATGATACAAGTAAAATTGATATGTTTTTTCATACGTTTGCATTGGGGAATGACTGGATTAAAGCTCTTGGTTTGGTCTAACAACAAGTTTTAAAGGGAAGCAAGTAAAAAAAAGAACATTGTAATGAAAAGTTTTAATTTGGCAAATATATGTTCAGAGTGCAACATGAGAGTCTTGTAACTGAAGGCAACTGTGTTTGCAAGTCTTATGTTTCTGTGGAGGCAAGTTGACAAGGGCAATAAAAGCAGAATATTTTTTCTTATCTCATTGGCTAAAAGACAATTTCTGAAAGCATTCCAGTTGTTTTCTACATCTAGAGAGTAATAAAGATAAGACAAAACAGACAACACTCAGTGTAAGTACATGCACAGGCTGTACCATATGTTTTAGCATGGATAAACCTTCATTATAGGTCAGTTCAAGCCTTTTGAATATAGCTGCCAGTCTGGGACAGTTCTTATTAGGAGGGTTAAACTTCATTATTTGAAGATGTACATAGTTTATTGCGTTTGTAGTAAGTCAGTAGGTGATGGGGGTTTTGTGGGGTGTGTTTGTTTTTGTTGAGGGTTTTCATTAAAACAAAAAGTCTTATAAGATGTGACAGGTTCAAATGGATATGACTAGAAACAACTGTATAAAAGATCAACATGCTAAACATTATTGTATGCATGTAACACAAAAGTTGAAGCTAGAAATTTTGAAAAAAAGCTGTTGTATGTAACAGGTGAGAATGATAACTTGCCATAATGGCAGCACTTTCTATATTATCTTCTAATCTGAATGGTCTCACATGTATTTGCAAAAAAAGAAAGAGAAGTGAACTATATTAAAAATGTAGAGTGCAAATAACTGTGCTACAGTAGACACATTTAGAAAGAATTAAGCATATCAATATGATAAAGTATTTCAGGATGATTATTTAGCAGAATATCTGGGACAAAAGAAAAGGAGAGCAATTTCTGGAGAAGTTCCATTAGGGATAAAAGAGGTAAAAAGGATAATGGTAGATTTGTAGTAGAAAGGGGCTACTGGCAAGGGAGGGAATTATTGCTGGCATGTATTTATTCCACCTAAAACTGTTCAATAAAGCTTAAGAAAATTCTGGGACAAATAATTAGCATTCAGCAGGGAAATAGTACTTATAGGTGGAGACTGGAATTTGATTTGCAGCAAATGAGGATATATCTGGGGAGCTTAGAAGGGAAGATATAACAAAAGAGGGTACATTTTTGAAGAAATTTATGAAGATATTTGACATGAAAATTATGAATTCAGTAGTAGCAGCAGCTCAGAGAGAATTTACATATTTCCCAAGGTACAAACACTGGGCTAGGCTGTCCAGAAGTTATATTTCACAAGAATATGTGCATTTAATTGAAAGCTTTTATATACATTCAGTAACTGTTTCAAATCACGCGCCAGTAATAAAAATAAAAATGCAGGGTAATTAAATAAAAATTAGTCACTGGTGCCCCCCTCTGTTAAACTGAGAAGAAGTTAAAGAATGTGTAGTGGAAAGTTTTTTGGAGTTATTAAAAAAGATATCAGTTTCTTCAGAAAATATATCCAGGGAGTAGTGGGACAAAAGGAAAATAGAATTTAAAAATAGGGTAGAAATAAAAGAAAGGGATATGGTTAAGAAGTAACAAAAATTATTCAGGGGTACTGACAAAGCTTGAAGTATTGCAGTATAGGGAGACTCTTTCAGAACATGAAAAGACACAACTGCAGATTGTTAAAAGAGAAAATAAGGGAATACTTGGATAATATGCACAAATTTAGAAAGATTGCTTTTAAGCAACTGTTTTTTGATGATAACTGCAGAGCACAGAAGCTTTTAGCACAACTTCTCAGGCAACGGAAAATAGAAGGGCTGTTGCCAAGCTTAGGGAGCTTATAACCAGAGATTCTGTAGAGGTATTAGAAGTATTTCAGAAAGTTTATGAAAATCTGTATAAAGCAGAGAAATACAGAAGTCTAGAAAAGTGAAAATAGAAATATTTATGGAAGAATTAAATATGCCAAGGTTAGAGGTAGATGAGGTTTGATTGCTAACAGGTTAGGTGGAGATAAGACAAAAATGGTGATGTATAATCAATCTACAAGAAAACCTCCAGGAGTAAATGGTATTCCTGTGGAAGTTTGGAAGCTAGGAGGGAAGAAATTGATAAAGATCTGGTCAACCATGCTGCGACCATTTTACATTCCCTCCCAACAAGTACAGCAGGTTCTTAGCCCTCATCCCCCCACTGGGGGGAGTCACCGAGAGTTGCTCTACTTCAAGACTGGCCCGATGGTCCCCTTTACACTTATATAAATGGGCTAACAAACTAGACTACCCAATAGTCACTCACGGAACTCACTGCAGCCGGTATAATAAAAAAAACCTTTAATAAACAAATGCAAGTTTAAAAGATAGGCGCTTCCATCTCTTAATCAGAAACTCCCTCAGATAACAAACAATTACTGACGTTCATGTAAAATGTACAACATAATTAAAACCAATCAATAGAGAATCCTGTAACTGTCAAGTCCCTAGCCATTCTAATACATTCTTAAGGAAAGAATTTATGAATATGTCTATGACATTAGAACTAAAAAAGAAAGAAACTTTTTAAACACATTCATTTAAACACGGGCCATGATTTTAAATCTTGTAATCTGGAACAAGTGCTAGCTAATGACAGAGGTGGGCCATGGACATTAATTCACGAAAAACAGGAATTGTATTGCCAATAACTGGCCTGGTTTGAATGATCAAATTTCAATTACTTGTCTTTTATAGTTAAAATCGTTTAAAATATTTTTTTTTTTGCATTTTATTTTATACATACTTGTATGCATTTTGTGGTGTAAACATTTCTGATTTTTACAACCTTTTTAAATCTTATATATTTATATAGTTTTTACTATATTTATAATTCAAACATATATACATTTTTATACAATTTGTTTTAAGCATTTGTTAAGTGGTTTATGTAGTTCCATGAATTAGTTTTAAGGAATTATGCAATGTTTATTTATGAGTGTGTAAGAATTTCTGGGGGCTTAACAGTTATAGGATTCTCTATTGGTTGGTTTTAATTATGTTGTATATTTAACCTGAACACTAGTAATGGTTTATCTGAGGAAGTTTCTGATTAAGAGACGAAAGCGCTCATCTTTTAAACTTGCATTTGTTTATTAAAAGTTCTTTTGATTATACCTGTCGCAATGAGTTCCAGGCTGTGACATTTTGATATCCTTTATGCTTATCCCCCGATACCTCTCATCCCAAATTTCTTCAGAAGGCATCTCAATTGAAGAGCACAGTAATCCTCTTTGCCCCTTATTGGCCTTGTTAGATTTGGTTTTCCTTTCTTTGGCCTCAGCTTCTTCCCCCTTGGATCCTGGATCCAACTCCAGCCCTTCTGTCTCACCTGACAGACTTGATTCAGCCAGATATTCCTGGCCTAAAACTGAACGCATGGTTTCTTCACTTCCGTTGATTGCTAGGCAGCCCACGCTTTCTTCCCCAGTCCATCATATTGTGTTATCTCACAAAGCTTCCACCAGAAAACTTTACAAAAGTAAATGGAAAAGATTTGTATTTTGGCCACAACAGAATTGATCAGATCCCTTTTCTGTTCCTTTCTCTAAATTTCTAGAATTTCTAGCATCAATCTTCTATGAAGGAGCTAGCTCTTCTGCTGTTAAAGTGCAGTTAGGTGCCATCTCCAACGTTCATGTTGGAATAGATAATTCATCTCTAGCATCTTCCAAAATTTGTTAAGCCTTTCTAAGAGGAATATCTTTCCTTAGACCTCCTATTAAAGATCCTACTCCCTCTTAGGATTTAAAAGTTGTATTGCAAGCTCTTACCCAGTCTCCATTTGAACCCTGAGCTAAGACAGAACTAAAATATTTAACTTTGAAAACTATACTTTTAGTAGCAATTACCTCTGCCAGAGGGGTTTCTGAATTGCAGGCCTTCTCTTCTAAGCCCCCTTACTTGATTTTTCATAAAGACAGCAGTATATTTACGAACCAACCCTTCCTTTCTTCCTCAGGGGGTGTCAGAATCTAATATGAATGAAACTATCAACTTAACAATTTTTACAAAATTTGCAAATAAAGGAAAATATATGTTGCACCTTTTGGACGTTCACCAACAATTATGTTTTTACTTACATAGAACAAAAGATTTTAGAAAAACAGAACAACTGTTTGTATTTTTTTATTCAAAACTGGGCAAACCACTCTCTAAAGTAACATTAACTAAATGGTTGACTGATTGTATTACCTTTGTTTGTTATAAATTGGGGCATACCCTTACCCAAACCACGAAGAGCACATTCCACAAGATTTATTGCTACTTCAGCTTTTTTATCCACAGCTTCTGTAGATGATGTCTGTGCAGCTGCAACGTGGGCCAGTCCTCAAGCTTTTATTGCTTATTAGAAATTAGATCTGGTCTGTAGGAGCAGAGCAGTTTTTGGTTCAACAGTACTCAAGATTATCCTTCCGTAGAGTCCTCCTAGGGCTTAGGTAGCTGGGGACTCTGACCAAGAGTTGAGGAATGAATGAAAATTGAGATCATCAGATAAAGAAGTTATGTACTCACAATAGCATTCTATTGGTGTTGTCCATTTTTATTCTTCCTCAACTACCCTCCCATCAAATCCCCTCATAGTCATTCTTTTGGAAGGATCAAAAATGCTGAAGGAAACTTGTTCCTTTCTTTGAGTCTCAGTTTTTGCTGGCTATCTTAATATTTTTATTCCTTTGCAATACTCTTAAGGATATAATAGGCAGCAAACAAGACGCGAGGTATATTAGGGACTAGGAGGTTATGGGAAAAGGAGGAGCTTGAAAGCTTTCAGTGATCCATGAGCTAGTAAAAGTGGCTGAGTCTGATCTGAAGATCAGATCTGTACCAGAGTTGAGGAAGAATGAAAATGGGCAACACAGATGGAATGTTAAGGTGAGTACATAACGTCTGCCCAGATAAATAAATAAATGACTGTAGCAGGCATTTTGTAATGTTAGGAAGCATCATTTCTATCACATGACCTGATCAAAAAATATGCTGCTAGATGAAAAAAGGGCAATGATATATGACATTCTGAAGAAAGAGCAGCATATGTGCTTTTAGAAATGTTTTGCTAGTGGAAAAAGTAGAGCAGAGGGGAGAAATTATTCATGGTAGTACAAGATCCTCTTTTATGAAATGGCTTGTCACTGTCCATTTTGTGGAGTATGTAAAGTTGTAGATTTAACTGATTCAAAAGTGAAATAGAGTATGCTATAGCATATGCTCTTGACTTGAAATGTTCAGCCACTAGGCTATCTGTAGAGGATAAGGAGTTTCTACATTTCCTTAGTTAACTTCTATACAATGGATGTAAAAACCAGTGTGAAACTGAGATGAGTTAAATGTGTATGTAATTACCTCCAGGCTATCTGAAAAAGAAGTGAAGATATAAGCAGGTATGTGAACTTGGCAAAGAACCAATTGAATAGGATACCTGCTTCTCAGGATGCCACATTTGGAACGACGGAGGTTATGCTGATATGATTTGCCTTGATTTGAATAACTTGGTAATGTTATAACATTACTGTTTTTGCTTGTGGTGCCTTTTTTAAGGGAGGAATAAATTGCTTTTGTTTACTGCTAAATTAAATGACACTACTTCAGAGTTGTTTATACTGTTTCAGGTAAGTGATGATTACCTCTGGAAACTTTGCTATTGGGTAAGGATTACCTTAAGGCTTTATTTCATGCATTACCCACAGCAGTGTTTTTGCATTTTCCTTCTGCAGTAGGGAGGTGTCATACTAATGAGAACTAAGACAAAGATATCAATAAAATGTTCTGCAAAATCCATATCTAGGAAGTGCCAGCTGATCTGCTTCAGAATAAGGATAAATTAGGAATGGTTAGATATGTCCTTTTCTATTTCAGTAGAAAGAATAGTTGTAGTCTTTAATTTTATTTCTCCAACAAATGAAGATTGGAAGCCGTGTACTAATGATTTCAGCCATTACACCAGTAGACTTAACACTGCTGAAGAAGCAGTCTAGGGTGCTTGCTTTCTCTTATAAGCAGTATTAGCAAGTGCTGTAAACGTGTAAATAATTTGAGCATAGAGTTACATTGGAGGGGGGCTTGTTGAGGGACTTGTAGTCAACATTGAAGTCTTCCATAACTTTGGGTTCACACTTAGCCAAGAGATGGTTTCACCAGCTGTTCTTTTGTTTGAGCCTGACAGAATGTACAAGCAGGCATTTTTTTCTTATTAGTAGAATTCACCTTTATAAATACAATAAGTGCATCTCACAAGCTGTAGGACATTATTTCTACAAGAAATCAGGAGTCTGAATCTTTGATCGCCACACGACCAGTACAGTTGTGAGCCCTGTCATGTTCAAACATACTGTAGCCCTGGGAAGGAATTTCACAGTTGTTAATGTGTGTACCTAGAGAGATTTCTGTAACAGTTAATGTATCTGTTCATGGAGTATGAATTTTTTTGCAGACACTAGAGCTGTTGATGTTTGCAAGCCTCAGTCCTTTAATAATGTTCATCCTGAGTCACAAGGATAATGTAGAAATGAGTTTACTCCCATAGGTTTACGTTAGGAGTGCATATTACTGCATGTGAAATTATTTTTTATACACTTTACCTTTATATTGGGAAGGAAGAGTACTGTACTGTATGGGAAGTAGACACATTTCTGAGTATTTGGATAAGAGGCATAATGAAGATGCTCAGACTCCATTTTTAGGTAAGTGAAAATTGCTGTACAGTTTTTGAAATGTGTGAATTAAGCTACAGATGCTGATATCTTATGCATAAGGGTAATGCAGAAAGTAGTGCCAGTGTGAGGATAAATCGCCAAGTATAGAGGGAAATAATACTTAATGCATTCGGCAATGCTTGAGGGAGTGAGCAGCAGAAGGGTGGGTGTAATTGAATGCAGTATCATGTAATACTTTCTTTCAGTTGATGTCATGAATAGCCTATTGAGCAGTGTCTGTTACTCAGTTTGTTGCACAGCTTGCTTCAGGTGCTGAAAAGATCAGAAGGTTGGGAGTTCTTTCCCCTACCGTGTGCTTGGAATAATCTTGTGTTAGTGTCACTGCAGCGCCATACTAAGGGAGAAATGCACTCGCAAGGTGCCACTCTTCAGATGTGAAGTTAAACCAAAGTCCCATGTACCTGAGTTCATGGTTCCTTAGGTAAATGTTAAATAATCCATGGCACTTACTGAAGAGAGTTGGGGAAATTTCCCCAGTATTCTGACTGAATTCTCCAAGTCTGTATAAACATCACTATGAGCCTCTCTTGAAAACAAGTGAAAGCCTAGTGGGACTAATATTATTATCAAATGTGAGTGAATTAATAAAAATTAAATTGTCTTGGAGTGAGAAGAGGATTGACACACTGCTTAAACAGATCTAAGTGTTAGAATAAGACTTGTACATTTATTGCTGTGTAGAGAGAAGAATTAAAAAGCTAGTCTAGGACTACAAATTTAACTGATGTCAGTCAGTCAGTGTGATGTGGTATAGAATGGACTAAGTTCATCTGTGAATGCCTCCTTATGTGCATGCACATAGTAGGGGAAGGAATCATTGAAACCATTACTCTAAAGTTAATATTTTGATGAAAAAAAAAAAAGTTGAGCAGTCTGACCGGTGTTGCAGGCTATTGTGGAAGAAATTGCCACAGTAAGGATTAACAAAGTTGTGTGATCGAGTTTTTTTTTGAAGTGTTAACACTAAACAAGTGACCATGGAGTATTTTTTTTTTCTTTCAAAAAGTTGCAACTAAAAGTGAACGTGAGTTATCTAGCAGAATATTACATGAAATGGCAGTGCTGCATTTGAGTGCAATATAGTTTTAACAGTGGTAGTTCTTGCTTGACTATTAGATTTAACACAGTCTTTCCTTGGAGACTGCTAGTGCAGTACACTAAATGTGGTATGCAAGAGCGGTAAGAGATAAATAAACTATATTGCCTGCTTTGCTTCCAGATAAAAATACATACATGTAGCCAAAGTAATTTGATACACAGCAAGGTTCTGAAAAAGGACACAGCGGTTGCACTTTATTTAAACTGAAAGTTTTTTGAGTACATACAAATAAATATATGCTCTGCAAATACATATACTTGGGTGTCCCAACAAGTATTTAGAAGTTAGCACCATCAGATGGCGGTAGAGTTCTGCACAATAATTAAAACAATCAACTTTTTAATTTTTTTTGAAAATCAGCTTGCTTGATCACAGGTCAGTAGTGGGTGTCTTTGTTTTCCATATAAGAAAAGTGATCCACTCTATATGCTATCCATACTACAATAGCTGTGTGTGCTTAACAGGAAAGGTGCATGTGGAAGCCTATTCAGATAACATGTTTTGGTAGTGCATAGGATTAATGGTCTGAGCTGTTAACAAACAGCTTTGTATAGTCCAGGGTTTGATTCAGTCAGCCTCCATTTGCTTGTTGTGTGAATTTGAGCAAGTTGTTTAACCAGATGGTGCTCAAACGTCACAACTAAAAAGGGTCATCTGTGTCTTCTGGGCTTGCCCAGTTAAATGAAAATAATAATAATTGAGACCTTTTAACAGACATACTACTTCAGTCCAAGGCATACTGTACTGCCTTAAAGTTCATTTCTAAACAGATGTTTCAGCAAAGTCGGGTTTAGTTTTCTGTGAGTATGGCACAGGAGTCGCTGTGCTCATTGTCAGGTCTGGTGTGTACTTGATGTGCCTAAACCTTTGAAGCCAGCTGGAGGTAGGGGGGGAGAGAGAGCGCACAGCTGCTGCTGCTAGCAAAGATTATGCACACATACATCTTAGAATAGGAAAGGGACCAATTAACATTAGCTGTATTATAATGAAAAGGAATAATCCTGAGGTAATATTATTGCATATAAGTTTCTTACATGTAACTGCCTGTTATGGTACGCAACTAACTCTCTGCCAGCTATCTTAGCTACATCCTGCCTAACATTAACTTAAATGAATCAAACACATTTTAACTTTCTTCATATATAACTGAAGGGGTCCTCTGTGAAACTGCAAGGTCACACTTGCAGTCTTAGTATGAAACTGTAAGTGTTGACATAGGTTCATAGGAGATTACTAGGCTAATGATTTAAGGGCCCTTACAAGCCTTGCCAATATAACCCAATTTTACCCAATATATGGCCCCTAGGGGCAAGAGGATGGCATGGATTTATGCCTGTGCATTGACTATCTTACAGAGTTCCCCTGTCCATAAGGGACAAAGACACAACCCCAGGTGTGAATTTGCAATTCCCTATCTATTGGTCCAAATTGCATATGAAGAGGGCCAGGGAAGGGTTGTGCTTAATGTGAATAGGAAGTCTGTTCCAAAGAAGGGGCAATCTGTGAGACACATGCCTGTCTCTCAGCATGTTGCTGACTAAGTTTAGAAAGCTAGATCAGGTGACCCTTGTGCTGTTTGATTTGTGGATGTGTAGCAGCTCCATCAGGGCTGGATTTGTGAGTGTCTTTTAGGTCAGGCATAGGACATAATAGTCAATAGGAGACAGAATAAAGGAATATGGCATTTAGTCTATCCACATAGTTCATGTTGTTTACACCCTGTATTTTCTTTGTGAGGAACCTCTGAGTTTACTTCGCCTGCTGTAAGTGCCTAGTCAAGTACATGACAAATGGAGCATTGTACTCGGTTATTGGTCTAATGAGGGCTGAGAGATCAGAGTTGATCTCTGCCTAACATGCAAAGCTATGTCAAACCCAGAGCTGTTGGACATGCTCGACTTAAAGAAATTCCAATCCCTCCGAGCTACACGCTCTAGGGACCTAAACCTTGTCACCACAATAAACAGAACATGCCGGAGGGATAGATTCCTGTCCCAGAGACTTCCCATACTCTGGAATAAACTACCTATCTATATCAAACAAAGTTCCTCATTAGCACTCCAAGAAAAATCTTGATGATTGGATGGGAAATAGGAAATTCACCCTGGGGATCACCTCTGTGGCTCTGCTCGACAGTGGCACAGGAAAATAATTTTCTTGGGTGGCAAAAGCCAGGGTACCTTTTTGACTGGGTTTGTATAGGCCCCAGGGCCAATAGCCTAGTACCTCCCTATGAACCAGAGTACAGCAGGACTATAATTTCCATGGATCTGGATGCCATACCTTTACTTATAAGTTGTGCCACATAAAAGGATTTCCTCACCACTGTGGGCACACGCCTTTCAAAGTTCAGGCTACTGTCTGTCTATATACCTAGATCTCTCACCTCTGAGTCTACTCTAAGGGGTGAGCTACTGATGTAATTTGCACAGGTATTTGACATCCCAAAGGGTATGGTAATGCATTGTTTTGCATTTAGTTTTAGGCCATGGTTCTGGCAGCAATCATTTCACTGATCTAGACCCTCCTAAAAGGATATCTACATCATTGGGGAATTCCCTTAGCTTTCAGTCGTCTGAAATGTTGTCATCCAGAGGCCTTTGAAGTCAAGGCAAATGTGAAAGAAGTATATTCCGAACAGGATTGGTCCCAGTACTGAGCCCTGTGGCAGGCCGCTAGTAATTGGCCCCTTGCTGGATCTGGATTCACCCACTTTAACCATGTGTCCTGTCTGTGAGACAATTAGCTATCCATCTGGTGACATAGGAATTTATGCCAACTTTAGTGAGTTTATTTAGAATACCTGAGTGAGGAATTGTGTCAAATACCTTGGCCAGGTCTAAGTAGGTGGTATGTACTGTTTTACCCTCATCTATGGCCTTATTGACTTTCTCAAACAAATCCGCCAGATTCAGTAGGTATGACATGCACTTGACAAAGCTGAATTGGGTAGAGTCCAGTGCTTGGAGGTCTCCTATATCATTATTTATCAGGTCCATAATTATTCTTTCCATGACCTTACATATAGGACTAGTCAAACATGTGGGGTCTGTAATTTCCCAGGTTGGTAGATAGTCCTCATTTATGCAGAGGGATGACTGTTGCTGTCCTCCACTGTACTGAGACGAAGCCAGTCTGGAGGCTAGGTTACATAGACATCCTAATGGGCCTGATAAGTTCTGATTTAAGCCAATTAAGAGGCAACCGTGTATATCATCAGGCCCCATTGAAGCTGTGATTTTAGCTTTAGGAAGAGCTGGGGCAACCTGTTCTTTGGTGATAATTGGAATTGGGTGTGATGAGGAGGTGAAATTTGA
Source organism: Protopterus annectens (assembly GCF_019279795.1). Lineage (NCBI taxonomy): Eukaryota > Metazoa > Chordata > Ceratodontiformes > Protopteridae > Protopterus > Protopterus annectens. The sequence goes on from NC_056727.1 coordinate 694,882,559, forward strand.
GCTGAATTTGTCGGCCAGCAGATTTGCTGTGTCTTCTGGCTGAGAATAGGTGATTCCATCTGCAGCTAATTCCACATGATGTTGGGTATTGCTCTTAAGACTGTAGATATAACTGAAGCATGCTTCATGGTTATCCTTGGTTTTGGAGGCTATTTATATCTCAGTCTGCTTTCAGAGACTTGACTAGTTCCCTGATTTGCTTGTTTAGACTAATGAGGGACTTCTTTCTCTGCTGTGCACATTCCCTCTTACTTCTCAACAGGATTTTCTTTCTTTTGTTGTACAGCCTGTTAATACTAAGGGTCCATTAAAGTGACTTAATGTCCTTCTATTCCCATGTTGCAGTATTCATAACATGAGGAAGATCCTCACCTACATGACTCAAACGTCTGGCCAGTATACCAAAGACTTAAGCTACCGCAGGGAATGTGCAACATTGCACATAGAACAGCCATCGGCTATTAAAGTGACGTCTGCACATACCATCCTCAGAACATCTCTGCTGCCAGTCCAAATGACAGCTTCCACCATTCATCTGATCACTGAAAGTTTTTCTACAATTCAAATAAGTGCCCCAGTGGGGAGAACTTTTGTTATGCTTTTGCTACTGCATACTTGTTAGAGGTTAATGTCCTACAAGAAGGACAAGTGCCACTGTGAAAGACAGATTCTACACAAAGACAACCACAACCAGTGTCTTTTCTGTCTGGGTCTGATCACAACTACAAAACCTCTGTGCCATCTGTCAGGCATTCATTCCTAAAACACTCTGCAGTCATCTCTCTGTCCTTACTATATATCTTGAAAACCAGAGACTAAAGTGACTATCTACAGCGCAGATGGCTTAGTGGTAACTTGCTGTGGCTATGGTGTGCAGGGTCCTGGGTTCAAGACTTGCAAGGGCTGATTATTTTACATAGGCCCTAGGGCCGATAGCCTAGTACCTACTTATGAACCTATATGTCAAGCAGAGTTCGTACTTAGCACTCTTCAAGAAAAATCTTGATGAGTGGATGGGCAGTAGGAAATTCATCCCAGGCATCACATCGGTGGCGCTGCTAGACAGGGGTGCAGGAAATATCATCCGTGGGTGGTGAAAGCCAGGAAACCTTGTTGGCTAAGCTTACATAGACCCTAGGGCCGATAGCCTAGTACCTACCTATGAAACTAGTGCTAGGTATAGAAGGTACTCCAGGTGCATCTAGTGAGACCCCAAAGTAAAAGGTGAAAAAGGTAAGGCCTGAATCTTCAGCTGCACCTCTGAGCCTGGCTGTCCCTCTCGAGGTCAGTGAACGCCCAGAAGTATGTATGGTGTTGGGTCCCTCTCCTTCTGTGGGTACTGATTTAGAAGCCGCAAGGGAGGGTTCCTTCTGCACATCTGCAGAGGTATCACAGGCGTTTGTTATGTACAGTAAGGGGGAACCATGGCTTGCTGCTTAAAACATTCCTCATAGTGCCTCTTCTGCCCCTTTCATTGAGATTTTGCCGATGTCTGGTCTGGAACATAGGCCTGCTTCAGCCCTTCCATCACAGCCTAGGGGTAGGCCTTCCTCTCAAGAGAAAACACAAACAGAAACATGTGTCTCCTAGTCAGGAGCCTTCCCCAGACTGGCAAGCCTTTTGTCAAAGGATTTTGAATGCTTTCCACTTTGCAACCACCTACTCCAGCTTCACCTATTTCCCTTCCACCTAGGAATACATCTGCTGTACAAGAGGTCTTTGAAGATGATGAATCATCTTCAGATGAGTCATTGACTTACTCCACTCAAATAGACTCTCCTGTCGGATATGCCTCCCCTAAAGTTGATTCCAACGTTGGAAATTCTCCTGAAGAGGATATTACATTTGAAGAAACTATCTCCAGAATGAAGGAATTATTCAAGTGGGAAAGCTCCCAGGTTTCAGAAGTACAAAAGAGGCACTATGACCTCTTACAAATAGATTCCCCAGCTCCTTCAGCCATTTCACCTGCTTTGGCAGCTTTCCAAGATGCCTTTCTTGCAGCATAAAAAACCCTGATTCACAGCATCCTGTTCCTAAAAGGCCAGACAGGTTCAATAAAGTTTCTGAAGACAGTAGTTACCTGTACAAATGTCCCCTTGCAGACCCAGCTGTGATCTCCCTACTGATAAAACCACCAAATCACTGCCCTCTGCCAACCTACTGCTCTAAGATAAGAACAGTAAAATGATGGAGAGAATTAAAAAAAGGTCTACACCTCTTCTACTCTGGCTTTTAGGGCCACCAGTTTTCAGACACACATGTCTAAGTATGTTCTGGCCCAACATTCATAGGCCTCTAAATTGCTGACAGATCTGTTAGACTCTGCAGCAAAATCCCAGCTTTCTTCCGTCTTGGAAGTTTTATCCCAGACTACCAGGTATTCCATAAAATGCAGTTATGACACAGCTGAGGTGTCCGCAAGATCACAGACAACACCATAGTTCTCTGGTATGTGAACAAAACAGGGGGGGAACAAAGTCTTATCTACTCTGTAGTTTAGCAATCAAAACTTGGAAGATTGCTCTTCAAGCAAAGTTAACTTTGACAGCTGTTTATATTCCCTCAGTTCAAAATATTAATGCAGACACACTGTGCAGATCCATGACACAAGCCCACAAATGGATGTTCCACAGGGATGTGTTTCTGGACATTCTTCACCAGGGGGGTTACACCTCAAATAGATCTCGCTGCCTCCCAGACAACTTTCAAAGTTCTGTGCCAGAGTCCCACACCCTCTGGTTTGGAAGGTGAATGCCCTATCATTCTCATGGTAGGGGATGTTTCTCTATGCATCCCTCCCTTCCCCCTAATTCTGAAAGTCCTGCTGAAGATTCAGGAGGACAAACCAAAAATATTGCTGGTGACCCTCTTTTGGCCAATACTTCATTGGTTCCCACGTCTTCTGCAATTTGCCAAGGGCAATCATCACAAGTTACCTCACAGGGTGGACCTACTCACACAAGACAAGGGATCTCTTATTCACCTACATTTAGCAACACTGAACCTGACTTTGTGGGTGATAGGCTTCTGTTTCCTTTCAGACACCTCTTCTCTGAGGACATGCTTCTAGTTCTGTAGGAGGCCAGGAAACCTAATACAAGGAGATCCTACTTATCCAAATGGAAGTGGTTCTCCATCTGGTGTCTTAATAAGAGACTAGGTACATTTGCAGTGGATATTCCCCTAGTCCTTTCTAGGGTTGCCACGTTTTCAAATGCCCAAAGTGGGGCATTTTTGGTACAAACGTCAAATTTTGCAGGGTAAAACATACCCACGGCCAGTACAAAGGACAGAACTTCACTTTTTTGCCTAAATAAAAGCATATTCTTGTAGCATTTTAGTTCATTGTTCTGTTTCTTATAACATTTAGGTGTTTCAGATACAGAATAACTGTTTCATGCAACTATTACATAAAATATAGGAAATAATTTTGTCCTAAACTCTCAGGACATTGCCATTTTTTTCAATTTTTTTGCAGGACACAACTGCCCAAAGAGGGACTGTCCCTCGCAAAGTGGGACAGGTGGCAACCCCTAGTCCTTTCTGACTTGTATGAGCTGCTCTATGCTAGACTGGTTTATTATTCAGTTAAAGCCCATTTATCAGCAATGTCTGCCTTTGTCTCCCCCTTAGCTTCTAGACTAGAGGTTAAACTTTTCTTAAAATACATCCTACACATCAGACCTCCCAGGAAACCTGTTCCTCATCCCTGGGACCTAAATTTTGTTTTGGAAAAACTGACCCAGACCCCCTTTGGGCTTGCCGCCTCTTCTGTAAAATTCTGCACTTGGAAAACTATTTTGCTGAAAGCCATTTCTTCTGCTGGGTGAGTTTCTGAATTCCAAGCTTTAGTGGCTTCATAACCTTTTCTGATTTTTTCACAAGGACAGGGTGTTCCTTTGTACCAACCCTTCCTTCATGCCTAAAGTGGTTAATGACTTTTATCACTCAATCATTCTATTCACTTATCCAACATTTTCATCAAAACTTCAGTGAAAGGGTGCTGCACACTTTGGATGTACACAGACAGCTCAGATTCTATTTGGATAAGAGCAAATCAATTAGAAAGTGCGAGCAATTGTTTGATGTTCTTCGTGTTTCACTGTTGCAGTCATCACATTTGGGTTATCTGCTTGCAGTAGCCCTCATTTGGCCTGATTGTCAAAGTCTTGGGTCCTGCATCGGTTGCAGTCTCATCTTCCATGACGTCAGGTAGTCAGGGGTACAAAGCATGCAGTCGATGCCATTACATCAGTCTTTCTTGCCGTGCGGTGCCTGAAGCAGAAGCAGTTCGCAAGTGCCTGTCGGCCGACTCCTGAAATTTTCATTTTCGAGTTTCATAACCGAAGTCTTCAACTAAAGCTAAGTACCCCATTGGAGAAACTTTTTCTTGCTCTAAACCGATGTCAGTAACAGTCAATAATTGCATTTCTTGTGGAAAGCAAATACCTCATAAAGATTTTCATTCATACTGTATTCCTTGCCTAGGCCCTGAACACGACGTACTTCGCTGTCAGTTTTTTGCCTTATTTAAACTACAAACTATTCGTTTTCGCTTCTAAATATTTTGGTACTCAGTTCAATTATCCAGGTATGTCTTCAGTAAGCCACCCGACTACCGACATTCTGAAAAAACGCAAAGATAAAGACAGAGACAGGCCGCCTAGGTACAAAGCTGCCGACGATGCTTCTCCTAAGCTAGTTGCCAGCTCGCCGGTACTCACTGAGGCGCTTTCGCAGCCCCTGATACCCGCTACTTCAGATTCGCAGGCCTCTACTGAGACCCATTCAGAGTCCGGTATGCCGCGTGATGCTTCAACTGTGGAACCTGCGGATGTTTCTACCTTGGATGGGTCCGGAGTCACTGTGCAGGCACCAGCTTCTGAGGGTGTATTCAGGCCTACTGAATTGCATATTAAACCAACGCCGTCTACTTCTAGGCCTAAAACTTGAACCATGCCTAGGAAACCGACTCCCAGAGCGCATGCCTAGGAAACAGACTCCCAGAGCGCATGGTCAGGCCTCTATGCCTAAAAAACAAATGATAAGAATGGCAGAAGACCTTATTACTTTAATCAGGGGAAGCCAACCTTCCCACTCTGAGACCTAGGACTGAATTTACTAATGATACTTCTGACCAAGATTCTGAAATTTCTGTCTCCTCTGATGACCAGGAATTACCCTTATCTACCTATGAGGATTCTGATGTGGATGATTCTACTCCTTCTGCTTCTCCTCCTGAGGATTTTTCTTTTCAGAGACCCTTCACTCCATGAGAGAGCATTTTAAATGGGAAGGTCAGGACTTCTCTGATTCCAGGAAAGGCTTAGGAATTTTGTTTTACCCCAGCATAGGCCTTTGGCTATACCTCCTGTTCTGAATGTGGTGGAAGATGTGTTTGCAGAGGCTTCTCTTAATCCTGATTCTTTGCCTCCTGCTCCTGTTAAACCAGATAGGTATTACAGGGTGCCTGAAGCTCATAAGTATCTTTTTAAGAGTCCTAGGGCAGACCCAGAAACTGTTAGCCAGGGGCCTAAGGGTGTTAAGGCTTCTGTTGTCAAGAATCCGGTTCCTGCAGATAAGGAGGCCAGGGCCTTGGATAGATGGGGAAAGAAAGTTTATACTTCTTCCACTCTTGCCATGAGAACTTTGAATTGCCAGTTTCACATGTTGAAATATCAAAATTATCTCCTTTCACAGTTGAAATCTAAGGTTGATGCTCTGGCGGAAGGTATTGATTGTAAAGAGTTGCAAGATTTAGTGCATGTTTCAGAACAGGTGGGTAAGCATTCTTTGCAATGTGGTTTTGATGCTGTACAGGCCTCGTCTAGGGTGGCTGCCACTGGGTCAGTTCTTCGCAAGGGCATGCCTGGCTGAGGGATCAAAATTTATCTGACCATGTTAAAACTAGGATTTTGGATGCCCCTTTGCAATCTGATGTCTTGTTTGGTTCTCCTGTTGAGGCAGTTTTAAAGAAAATGGAAGACAAGGCTAAGTCTATGCAGACTGTTAAAGATTTTTTGCAGGTTCAGCCTCCAAAGTTTAGTAGAAATTGGCCTACTAAGGGTGGGCGTATCCTTCTTATGATTCCCAGTCTAGGGGTAGATCTAGGCGTGGCAGGGGCAGAGGTCAGGGCTCTTTCAGGCCTAGAACAGGGAGTTCTCCTGCACAGTCTTCGGGTGAGGGCAGGGGTCAGTCCTTTGTAAACAGACCCAATGACCTACCTTTTCAGCTGCCAGATCCTTCTAGCCTGGCAGCACGATTAGGAGGAAGGTTGGCACTTTTCAAAGAAATTGGGTTTGATTACCCAAGACAGATGGGTATTGGATATCATACATCAGGTTACAGGTTTTATTTCCATACCTTGCCTCCTTTCAAAGGCATGCCAGACATTCCTCCTCAACAAAGAATAGAGGCTCACAAGCAAATTTCTCTGTTACTCCAAATAGGGGCCATACAGCGGTTCCTATGCCAGAAAGGGGCCTAGGATTTTATTCTCGCCTGTTCCTTGTACCAAAAGGGGAACACGTGGAGACCAATTCTGGATTTATCTATCCTCAACACTTATCTGGACATTCCCAAGTTCAAAATGTTGACGTTACAACAGCTTTTACCTCTGCTGGGCAAGGATCACTGGATGGTAACTTTGGATCTCAAGGAGGCTTACCTTCATGTTCCTATCAGGCTAAGTTGCAGGAAGTATCTGCGTTTTCGGACTGGGACTTCTCACTATCAGTTCTCTGCATTGCCCTTTGGCTTATCTACTGCCCAGGTATTCACGAAAGTTTTGGCTCCAGTGATAGCTTTCTTCAGGCTGAAAGGAATACAAATCTATCCTTATTTGGACGATTGCCTGATTCTGGCTCAAGGAAAGACGAGCTTCTTAGTCATTTTGGAATATGTGATAGCAGTGCTAAGATGCCTGGGGTATTCTGTGAGCGAAATAAAGTCCAGTCTAGTACCCTCTCAAGACATGTGCTTTCTGGGTGTAAGACTGAATACAGCATCCCAGATGGCCTTTCTAACCCGGACAAACAAAAGAATCTTTCCCTTTACTTCCATCATCTATCTCTTCAGTCGGGCTGACTGCAAGGACAGTCCTTCAAGCCTTAGGGTTCATGGCATCTTGTATTCTGGTGCTTCCCAATGCCAAACTGCATATGAGGAAGTTGCAATGGTATCTCAAAAATGTATGGACACAGCACTGCCAGGATCTGGACACTGTCATTCCAATAATACCTTGCATTCAAAAGGAATATTTGTGGTGGGCTCAGGAATGTCACTAAACAAGGGACTCTCTGTGACCCGGCCAGAAGCGAGTCAAATTTTAACGACAGATGCCTCGGACAAAGCTTGGGAGCTCATCTAAGCGGAAAGTGGATACAAGACAAGTGGCCTGTCAGACTACAGCATCTACATATCAACTTGAAGGAGATGTTAGCAGTCCAGTTTGCATTAATAGCTTTCAAGGATTTACTTCTTCCAGGGCAGGTGTTGATTCTAACAGACAACACAACTGTCATGTGGTACATCAACAAGCAAGGGGAACACATTCTTATCCTCTATGCAGGCAAGCAATGATTTTGTGGGAGACTGCTCTCAGTTTACAACTAAGTCTTCAGGCAAGGTTTCTGCCGGGAGCACAGAACTCCTTAGCAGATGTGTTAAGCAGACAAATCATGGATCCCCACGAGTGGAAACTGGATCTTCATGTATTTCAGAAATTGACAGTGTCCTGGGGAACTCCAGACATAGATCTGTTCGCTTCTCCACTAAACCACCAGCTGCCAAAGTTTTGCACAAAGAGGTTTCATCCCACAGCTTGGAAAGTGGATGCTCTTTCTTTCAGTTGGAAAAATCTTCATGTGTATGCCTTTCCACCTCTGCCTCTCCTCCCAAAGGTACTTCTGAAGGTCAGACAGGACAAGCCAAGGATGATTTTGATAGCTCCAGATTGGCCTCGACAGCACTGGTACCCATTACTGAGAAGTCTAGTACGGAAGCCTCCATGGCCTTTGCCTTTGATTCCACATCTGTTGTCCCAGGAGGACAGTCATTTGCTCAATGTCAAACTTCGCTCTCTTCACCTAACAGCCTGGCATATTCTGTTTTAAACCATAGAGGGTCTCAACTTCCACAACAAGTTTTGAATGTGATTTTGGAAGCTAGAAGGCCTAGTACAAGGAAAGTGTGCAGATAAATGGAAGAGATTTTTGTTTTGGAGTGCAGCTAAGGATTTGGATGTTTCTGAGCCTGATTTAAGTGTGGCTCTTCAATATCTTACTGAGTTGTTAGACAAAGGTTTGTCCTTCTCTTCTATTAAGATTCATGCTGCAGCAATTTCAGCTCACTACGACTGTGACCCACCATTGTTTTCTCATCCTTTGTTCAAGCAATTTCTTAGAGGGCAAAGAATATAAGACCCCCACGAAGGGCTCCTACTCCTGCTTGGGATCTCAATTTTGTGTTGGAGAAACTCACTCTACAACCTTTTTGAGCCTGCAGCTACTGCTGAGTTGAAATATTTGTCATGGAAGACTGCTTTTTTGTTGGCCATTACCTCTGCAAGAAGGGTTTCTGAATTGCAGGCCCTTATAGCAGTTGAGCCTTTCTTAATTTTCCATAAGGATAGGGTATCTTTACGTACTAATCCTTCCTTTATGCCTAAAGTGGTTTCTAGTGTGGCTTTAAACCAAACTATTCATTTGCCTACTTTTTATGCAAATCCCCAAAATAAAGGGGAAAAGATTTTGCACACTTTAGATGTACACAGGCAGTTGCGATATTATTTGGACAGAACTAAAGGGTTCAGACAATCTCAGCAGTTATTAGTTTCTTTTGCTTTGTGCTCTCAGGGCAAGCCGTGTCAAAACAAACTATTTCTAAGTGGATTGGATTTTGCATTGCTTTCTGTTATTCCCATCATGGCAAAGAGATTCCAGCTGGGATTAGGCCTCATTCCACTAGGGCTACTGCCACTTCAACAGCTTTTTTGAGGGGAGTGGCAACTAAGGATATTTTGGAGGCAGCCACTTGGAGTTCAGTGCATACCTTCTCTAGGCATTACCACCTTCCATTGTACTCTAAATCCAGGGCTGGTTTTGCCACTGCTGTGTTGCAGGGCATTTTGGCAGCTCCTGCTTCATTATAGTTTAGCCATCCTCCCTTACCTCTGCTTTGGGATTCTACCCAAGTGTTAGGACTGCAGCAATGTGAGATGAAGAACATAGTACAGTTTTGTACCTACCATAAATGTAGATGTTGAAGATCCACATTGCTGCAGTCCAATTACCCCTCCCTCCTTCCCTCTGTAGTTTGAGGTGGTTGTGTGGGTTGGGTTATCCATCTGGTATATTGTGTATATTGTATATACTGTACATCTTTTTGGTGTTAGGCTGGTTGGTTGTTTAGTTCTTGTCTATGGGTTTTGACCTTTCTTTTTAGGGTCTTCTGACATCTGGGGCAAGAAAAGACTGAGGATATGACGTGGGTCATGCGCATTTGTACCCTGACGTTCTGATGTCAGTCAAATGCGCCTTGACCGATGTCAGCCTTATACTCTGATATTCGGGCCGACCGAGGGACAGCGGACTACCCAAGTGTTAGGACTGCAGCAATGTGGATCTTCGAACATCTACATTTATGGTAGGTACAAAACTGTACTTTTGCAAGTGCCGGTCGGCCGACTCCTGAAATTTTCATTTTCGAGTTTCATAACCGAAGTCTTCAACTAAAGCTAAGTACCCCATTGGGGAAACTTTTTCTTGCTCTAAACCGATGTCAGTAATAGTCAATAATTGTATTTCTTGTGGAAAGCAAATACCTCATAAAGATTTTCATTCATACTGTATTCCTTGCCTAGGCCCTGACCACGACGTACTTCGCTGTCAGTTTTGTGCCTTATTTAAACTACAAACTATTCGTCATCGGTACATTTTCGCTTCTAAATATTTTGGTACTCAGTTCAATTATCCAGGTATGTCTTCAGTAAGCCACCCGACTACCGACATTCTGAAAAAACGCAAAGATAAAGACAGAGACAGGCCGCCTAGGTACAAAGCTGCCGACGATGCTTCTCCTAAGCTAGTTGCCAGCTCGCCGGTACTCACTGAGGCACTTTCGCAGCTCCTGATACCCACTACTTCAGATTCGCAGGCCTCTACTGAGACCCATTCAGAGTCCGGTATGCCGCGTGATGCTTCAACTGTGGAACCTGCGGATGTTTCTACCTTGGATGGGTCCGGAGTCACTGTGCAGGCAACAGCTTCTGAGGGTGTATTCAGGCCTACTAAATTGCATATTAAACCAATGCCATCTTCTTCTAGGCCTAAAACTTGAACCATGCCTAGGAAACCGACTCCCAGAGCGCATGGTCAGGCCTCTATGCCTAAAAAACAAATGATAAGAATGGCAGAAGACCTTATTACTTTAATCAGGGGAAGCCAACCTTCCCACTCTAAGAGACCTAGGACTGAATTTACTAATGATACTTCTGACCAAGATTCTGAAATTTCTGTCTCCTCTGATGACCAGGAATTACCCTTATCTACCTATGAGGATTCTGATGCAGAGGACTCTATTCCCTCTGCTTCTCCCCCAAAGGATTTTTCTTTTGGTGAAACCTTGCATACTCTTAGGGAGCATTTTCACTTGGAAAGACAGGATTACTCTGATTCTAAAAAGAGGCTTAGAGATTTCTTACTCCTGCCCCAACACAGGCCTTTAGCTATCCCTCCTGTGCTGGACATTGTTGACAATGCCTTTTTGGAATCTAGCTTGGCCCCTGACTCTTTACCTCCTGCTCCCAGAAAACCTGATAGATATTACAGGGTTCCTGATTCTCACAAGTTCCTTTTTAAAAATCCTACTGTGGATCCTGAGACCATTTCACAGGGACCCAAGGGCATTAAGGCTACTACTGCCAAAAATCCTACCCCCTCTGTTAGAGATTCCAGGGCCCTGGATAGATGGGGTAAGAAGGTATACACCTCTGCAACCTTGGCCATCAGGGCCTTAAATTGCCAGTTTCATATGTTAAAGTATCAGCAGCATATTATTGGATTGCTTAAACAGAAAATTATGTTGATTCCTGATTGTGCTGAAAATAAGGATTTACAGGATTTAATGCATTCTGCTGAAAAGGTTGGAAAACACAATTTTTGCAATGTGGTTTTGATTCACTAGAGGCATCTTGCAGGGATGCTGTCACCGGTCTGTACTTAGAAGGCATGCTTGGCGTAAGGAGCAATCTTTGCCAGATCATGTTAAAGCTAAATTGCTGGATGCTGCTTTAAATCAGGACTGCCTATTTGGCGACAAAGCAGAAGTTGTTCTTAAAAAGATGGAGGAAAAAGCTAAATCTATGCAAACTGTTAAAGATTTCTTACAAGTGCAGCCTCCTAGATTTAGTAGGCATTGGCCCTCAAAAAATTGGTCCTTTCCTGCCTCTGGGCCTTCTCACTTCAAACCTAGAACAGACCTTCAGACTTCAAACCTAGAACCAGCAGAACACCCAGGCTTCAGCCCCAGGGTATGCACAGGACTATGCAGTAGGGGGCTCCCACTTCCAAATCAGGAAGTAGTAAGACTCCCCCCTATGGTAAGCTGTCTCAATGACTTAACTGTAAAACTTCCAAGCACTCCTCAACTGACTGCTCCTTTAGAGGGAAAGATTGCTCTGCAAGCAAAAAACTGGGAACTCATTACCCAGGACAAATGGGTTTTAAACATAGTTTCCCAAGGATACATATTTCACTTCCACACATTACCAACCCCAAACGGTTGGCCAGATCTACCCCCAAATCAGTGGGCAGAGCCTCAAAAGCAAGTACTCTCTCTCTTAAGATTAAAGGCTGTTCAGACTGTATCAGAAGAGGAAAAGGGACAAGGTTTCTATTCAAGACTTTTTCTGGTACCCAGAAAAGACAACTCATGACATCCTATCGTGGACCTGTCTATCCTAAACACCTTTTTGGTGATTCCAAAATTCAAGATGGTAACTCTTCACCAGTTGCTTCCCATGATAGGCAAAGATGCCTGGTTGGCAACACTAGATTTAAAGGAAGCCTACCTGCATATCCCAATCAGGGAATCTTGCAGAAAATACCTACCCTTCAAAGCAGGCTGCATGCACTATTAGTTCTCTGCACTGCCCTTTGGCTTATCTACTGCACCCAGGGTATTCACAAAGTGCTAGCTCCAGTCATTGCATTTTGCAGGCAAAGAAATATTCAAATATACCCATAACTGGACGTCTAATTCAGGCAGAAAGCCAGGACATACTTCTGAATCATCTGGCTTTTGTACAAAAGGTGTTAACTTGTCTGGGGTACACCATAAATGAAAATAAATCACATCTGGTACCATCATCTGGTACCATGTCAAAAATTGTATTCCTGGGAGCAAGCTTGAAAACAACTTCCCAGATGGCTTTCCTCACGCCAGAGAAACAAATTCGTTTGGCAACTTACTTCAAATTAGTGGCCACAAAAACCCTGCTATCTGCAAGGCAAATACTGCAAGCCGTGGGGTTCATGGCCTTGTGCTTCCTACTAATTCCATATGCAAGACTGCATGTGAGGAAACTACAATGGTATCTAAAAAGTCTATGGTGTCAACATTCTCAGAATCTAGAAGCAATGATTCCTGTCATACCTTGCCTACGGTTAGAATCCCTTTGGTGGGAAGAGCCCTGCCACCAGAACAAGGTGTTACCATTCACTCTACCCCCTGCCACCCAAACCCTAACAACAGACACATCAGACTATGCATGGGGGGCTCACCTAGTAGGGAAATGCATTCAGGGCAAATGGAACCCAAGTCAAATGCACCTGCATATCAATCAAAAAGAAATGTTAGCTGTACAGAATGCTCTGACAGCCTTCGAGGACCACATTCTTCCAGGACAATTAATGGTAAAGACGGACAACACCACTGTTATGTGGTACATAAACAAGCAGGGGGGTACCCATTCTTACCCCCTCTGCAGACTAGCCATGGCTCTGTGGAACACAGCCTTGTGCTACCAAGTGCATCTACAGGCTCAATTCTTGCCAGGAAAACTAAATACACTGGCAGACAAACTAAGCAGAAATCTCATGGACCCACACGAGTGGAAACTGGAACCAAGAATTTTCATCATGTTGATCAACAAATGGCCAGAACTACCAATTGGACAAATTCTGCACAAGGACTCCCCACAAACAAGCTTGGAAAGTGGTCGCTCTGTCCTTCAGCTGGAAAAATCCATCAGTTTGTCTTTCCTCCTCTGCCTCTCCTCTCCAAAGTGCTACTAAAGATCAAACAGGACAAATGAAGGATGATACTGATTGCACCAGACTGGCCACGCCAGCACTGGTACCCCCTCTTGTGCAGTGTGTCACAGCTGGCCCCATGGCACCTACCTCAGACCCCTACCCTGCTGTCTCAGCAGGAGAGCCAGATTCTGCACCCCCAGCTTCAAATTCTGAACCTGGCAGCCTGGCTAATTACCTAATCTCTCTGTTACCATCCCTCAGTAAACAAGTGTTGGATGTCATTTTGGAAGCCAGGAGGCCTAATACTAGAAAATCTTACGCTGAAAAATTGAAAAGATTCTGTGCCTGGAGCCAAACTCAAGGGATGGCCACATCAGTGCCCAATTTACCTCAGATACTTCAGTACTTAACTGAGATGCTTCATAAGGGCCTTTCTTTTTCCTCCATCAAAATTCACACCTCAGCCATTTCAGCTCATTACAACACAGAACGACCACTCTTTTCTCACCCACTGCTCAAGCAGTTCCTCAGAGGGGCGAAAAACTTAAGACCACCAAGGAGAGCCCCAACTCCAGCCTGGGACCTTAATTTTGTATTGGAAAAGCTCACTCTTCCTCCCTTTGAGCCAGCTACAACTGCATATTTAAAATTCCTTTCTTGGAAAACAGCTTTTCTTTTAGCAATCACTTCAGCAAGAAGGGTATCTGAATTACAGGCCCTTATGACAGTGGAGCCTTTCATCATCTTTCATGTGGACAGGGTGTCCCTCAGGACCAATCCCTCTTTCATGCCCAAGATGGCATCCAGTGTGGCTCTTAATTAGTCCATTCATTTGCCAACCTTCTTTTCTAATCCACAGAACAACGGGGAACGGATACTGGGTAGATGTGCCCAGACAACTTAGATTTTACTTGGACAGAACTAAACCTCAAAGGAAATCTGAACAACTGCTGGTGGCATTTGCTGCAGGGACAGAGGGGAAGGCTATTTCAAAGCATACCATTTCTAAAGGATAGGCCATTGCATTCATTTCTGCTATAAGCACCATGAGAAACCTATCCCACAGGGGATTAGACCCCACTCAACCATGGCTACATCTACCTCTACAGCCTTTCTCAGAGGTATCCCTGGACCAGAGACATCCTAGAAGCTGCTACCTGGAGTTCTGTATATACTTTCACCAAGCATTACCATTTGCCAATTTTCTCTAAATCCAGAGCTGGCTTTTCCACTGCAGTCTTGCAGGGCCTTATAGCTGGTCCTAATGCTATCTAAATTCCTCCTCCCATCCTTAGCTTTGGGAATCTACCCAAATGTGATGACTGCAACAGTGAAACACGAAGAACATAGTATAGTTGTGTACACTTACCATAAATGTAGATGTTCGAGTGTATTTCCTGTTGCAGTCCTGGTTACCCTCCCTCCAACCCACTAACTTCTTTTGGCTATACCTCTATTTTCCTTTACTATACTTAAAAGCTTTTTGGTGTATTTGCTTTTTTGTTGGAGGTATAACCTTGTAGATATATATATATATATATATATATATATATATATATATATATATATATATATATATATATGTGTGTGTGTGTGTGTGTGTATATATTTAATTGCTTCCCGTTATGGGGGGCACCTGACATCTGGGGCAAGAAAAACTGATGTAATGGCATTGGCTGCATGCTTTATACCCCTGACTACCTGACGTCAAGGAAGATGAGACAGCAACCGAAGGACCCAAGACTTTGATAATCAGGCCGACTGAGGACTACTGCAAGCAGATAACCTAAATGTGATGACTGCAACAGTGAATACACTCGAACATCTACATTTATGGTAAGTGTACACAGCTGTACAGTGAATACACTCAAACATCTACATTTATGGTAAGTGTACACAACTGTACTTTTCCTTTCACCCCAGAGTGCTGGGAAAGCCTGTGTCTAAACAGACTGCTTCATCGTGGATCTGTAGGGCAATTTCCTTTTGCTAAGTTTCTCAGGGGCAAACTCTTTCTTCATCTGTTTAAGGCCCCCTCCACTAGTGTGGCTTCCTCTGGAGCCTTCTTTAAAGGCCTGGACACTGCTTCTATCCTGAAAGCAGCTGCTTGGTCCTCTATCCATACATTTGCAAAACACTACAAGCTGGATTCTATCTCTATATCTGTGGCAAGATTTGCTACAGCAATTCTGCATGGCTTTGTGAAGACTTCTTTTGCTCCTACCCTCCTTTCCCACTCATGAGCTTTGGTATTCTCCCTCATGTTATGAATACTGCTACATGAGAATAGAAGAACATAGAATAGTTGTGTAAAATCTTACCATAACCCTAGATGTCCTCCTGTTCCATGTTGCAGTATTCTCTCCCACCCTTTGGTTCATGCTGGTTTTTTTGGATAGTCCCGTATTGCCTCTTATCCTTGGACTGGTGTTCTGACTGGGGCATTCACTTCTGAGGATGGTACTTACAGACCTCACGTCTATGGCCAACTTTGGTTGTTCTATGTGCAACATCGCACATACCTTGCAGTAGCATAAGTTTTTGGTACACTGGCCAGATGTTCAGGTTGCATAGGTGGGGATCTCGCTCATGTTATGAATACTGCAACATGGAAGAGAAGGACATCTATGGTTATGGTAAGACTTTACACAACTATTCCTTTTTGCGGATTGACCTTTTTTTTTTTTTTTTCTGTCTGGTACTGCCATTTTTTTGCAGTTGTTTATATGGTCATGCAGGGCTTTTGTGTATGCATCTGCATAGGTTTCTGTGTTTTCTGGATTTGGAGGAGCTTATAAACTAGCTATGCCCATCCCTTAATAGGCATTCTCATTACCCTGAAGTACAGGGTCTTGGTTTGAAACTGCAAGTATTGGAGTACATGTGTACACTACATTTGTGGTTGTGGTACTGAGGGAATATTCCCATTACTGTGAAGTACAGCGATGTTAGGGCTTATGTAAGTAACAGGGATGTAGGAGCCAGCCCGCATTACCAGGTGCATGCATCCTCTGTCCAAAAAGCTGTACATTTTTTTTTATTGTTCTTTGTATTTTTGCAGTTGTACTTCTATTTTCCATCGTTGCAGTACTTGGAGAATGGGATCCTATTATCTACAGGAAGTAATTACTGCATTTGTAATACTGTAGACAAGTGGCAAGTCTCAGATAATGCCAATTCATTTAGTACCAGGTCTTCAGAAAATCCAGACTGGCAGATATTCAGATAAATTGACTGTAAACATAGGACCTGTGTAGGAGAGTGTCTCTTGTGCTGAATACTGATAACTAATTTAGTAACATAAAATGGCTAGCCCATAATGAACCAGTTGTGTATATAATCAAAGAATAAGCAATACTTGAAATAAAGCCTTGGCAATGATCTACAAACAAAAGACTAGCTCAAGTAATGTGTATATAATCAAAGAATAGGCAATACTTGAAATAAAGCCTTTGGTGGTGATCTAATAGCAAAGTACTCTAGCTCAAAGGTGTCACCCATAGGCTAAAAGGAAGAATGCTGATTAAATATAAAAGTATTTTATTTCCAGCTGTGAGAGTTGGACCACAGTAGGGGACAGAAGAAAAGAAATAAAAGCATTGTACTTGCACACAGATGCCACCATATACAGTGTGAATCATTAGTGTGACAAGGATAACAATTCTGAGATTTTAAACAGATGAGTAAAATAATACAGCCCAGGTGGAGGCTCTGCTTTTACACCTATGCACTGTTCATTTTAGAAAACATACTGTTAAGAGTGAAAAAAATGTATGTGCATTACTTCTAAACAGCAGTAGAAGTAAGGAGCCAAGCTAACCCGCCCCACACTATGGTACTTCACTCAATTGTATCTACATCAAAAGACTTGTAACCTCATTTGACACCTATCCCATAAATGTGGCCACTGGGTGGCTTTAAACAGTCAAGTTTCAAGTTCGCATCACCAGATGTCAGTAGATGGCTTTGTAACCATTAAATGATCATGTTAAGTCTCACTCAACAGGAAATTTCTTTCTCAACATCTTTCCTTTACAAAATTCAGAAGCCCCGAAAGGAGCTGTGCTGTAAAGTGCTTGAGCTGTGACATCTATGGCAAGCAGAATATGCACTCAGGTTCAGTCAGATAACACACATTATCATAGTATTAAGACCAGTTAATTGAGATGTTGGTCCATTTCTAAAGGTATTTTGTTTTATTAAATAATTCAGGAAGTTTATTTATTTATTTGACATTTGTTTACCAGGAAAGTCAGACTGGGATAATATTGTATTTTCCTGTGAAGGCTTGGGGAGAAAAACTCACATTAATATAATATGATTACAGTTAAATAATATAATACAGCTACAGTTAAAGTGATTATAAAGTATAATACAGAAGAATGACAAATTTAACTAAGTAAAGATTCAGCTTCAGCTCATACAGTGTGGACCTGTACATACATTGTGCAAATATTTAGACAGCTATAACAAGTTGAAAAAGCACATTGTCACTAGATAAAGTATTCACAAGTTGCAGTTCATGGAGATGACATTAAACACACTGAGTACAGTCTTTGGAACAGAGATGACTAGATAATGTAGCCCAGGCAAAAAATATATTTGATCTGTATCTAAGAAATATTTTACTATTTCCTTCTCTCAGATTGCAACAGATTGCTGTTTTCTGCATAACTTCACTGCAATCCGTTTCTAAACAGTGTTTTAGAGGACGGTCAGTATTTCTGCCTCTGTCTAATTCTGTGGCCCCATAGAACTTTGCGTTTCATACTTGGTTTTACCACTGTGTGTTAGACTTAACTAATCCAGTATATTTTGTTGCTTTATAACCCTACCAGAATAACATGCAAGTGTAAAGTCATTGCTCCTCAAAAATGCATCCATACCCTGCAAAAGCAAAATGAGCCCCCCCCAAAATTTTCTTTTTTTAATTTTGTCTCTTCCTCTGCAAATATTAGTTGATGTTTGGAACTCGAGTGAGGTTTTGTTTGTTAAAGTAGATGTCACTTCACTTCATGCTTACATTGCTCATGAAGGGATTTAACTGCAGCACTTGAAAACTGTAATCCCAGAGAACAGCAAAACTACATTTATTACAAACCCTGTAATGTATGTGAATTGTAATAAAAAGGTTTTTGCCAAACTCAGATTCAGTTTTTCGTTTTATTTCAGTAAGCATATAAGTGTTCAAGTTTCATTGGATTTTTAGTAAAGGCTTCTGAATATTTGCTGACTTGTGATATGTCAGCTTTGTAAAGCAGCCAGCATTATTTCATGCACTGCAATGGGTAGCAGTTAGCCTAAACCTACTCTAACATTTGTATGCATGACTGGGAATGTAGATTTATTTATCATACACACCTTATCAAGACTGAAAGTATTTATCATTTGTGTGCCAGGTGGGTGGGCTGATTCAAGTACTCTCTTCAGCTATGACCTTGGTCAAAGTCAAATACAAGTAAATTATATTTCTATAATGCTGCAAGCTTTTCACATATTTTCAAATACATTAAAGCAAGTGTTCTATACAGAAGAGACTGTGGAGATGTGAGATAGGTAGATAAAAGCAAGGTGGTTGATTTGAGTAGAATATTAAAAGAAGTAACAAAGTTTAGAAACATTTACAGTGAGTGATGTTTAAGAGATGTTTGAGGATAGGCTTGTATAGAAAGTGAAAGTGGGAAGCTTTCTCATATCTGGTAGTAGATTTCCTTCCACACATCTAGGGCAAGTTTGTTGAAAGCTGCCGTGGAGAGAGTGTGAATCTGTGTAAGGTGGCCAAACTTGCTAGATGGGCTCTAAATGCATTTTGGCGAGAGGTAATAATTGTGTGTAAAGGAAGGGCAGAAATCTATGAAGAGAAGTTTCTAAATGGTTAGGATAAAAAAGAAAGATTAACATGTCCAGTGTTGGATTATGGTTCTCATGGACCTTGAACTTCAAGCTGTAAGGGGACTATATAGCACCATGGTGGCCTAGGATTTCAAGAGTGGGGCAGTTGGCAGTAACAGGGCCAGTTTCACAAATGTGGACCAGAGCTGCAGCTCCATCAGGCTCATTGTTAATCTGACTTGCCTCTCTACAAAAATGCTTTTTTGTATGATTTATTGAATTGGAGTGGTGTTCATATTCCCTGGATTTCACTCATTTGTGTGTGTAATAGTGAGAGCTAATTCCTGATGGGTCTTTGTCTTGTCAGGGAACTTATAAAGTGGCATGAGGTGAAGCATGGACATTTGTAGAGTTCTTTGTCACTGGTTTAGATTTTTCTGAATTTGCTATAAGGTTTTCTTTAATGAAGCAGTAAATGTTTTTTGTTAAAATTGACTTTGGTAGGAACCTTAAACTATAAGTTTTTTCCTGTCTGCATAAAGAATAATTTTCAAGCGATCACTTTTAGAGGGTAAAGCCCTGCCTGTGATTCAGGTGATCCAAGTCTGATTAGCATTTGAAACAAAGATCTGAAACTGGCATCTGTCTCTGCACCTCTTTTACTACTGACATCCTTGATAGTGGTAGGAAGTTGCCAGCTGAGGAGCAGGGGCAAAAGAAGAGCTCTGGAAATGGGACTGGCTAGTCAAGCTTTTTTTGAAGACTGCAAAAATGAATCTACTCAAATGTCTGTATTTATGGTAAGTTACTAATGTTGCTGCAATTTTAGAAGTCTTCATTCATATTATTAAATAGGTGATCAGTGGCTTGAATTATTGCATTAACAGTATTGACTCTGGGTTTGAATCTGTGCTGGTTTGCCTGAAGATCATAATGTTCTTCGTGTTTCACTGTTGCAGTCCTAACATATGGGGTTATCCGGCTCCCGGTAGCCCTCAGTCGGCCTGAATACCAGAGTCCTCGGTATATGACGTCGGCTGTAAAACTGATGTCAGAACGTCTGGTATCAAGGGAGACAGCTGACGCCATTTCCTCAGTCTTTCTTGCAGCGGAGCCCGAAGCAGATGCAATTCGCATTAGTGCCGGTAGGCCGTTTACCTTCTTTTTGCATTCCGACTGCCAAGTTGAAGACGCCTTCAGATAGGTACCCCATTGGGGACCCTCTTTTCTTGCTTTAACGAATGTCAGATAAAGTTAATAACTGTCTTGCCTGTGGAAAACAGATTCCGCACCGTGATTTTCATTCCTATTGTATAACTTGTTTGGACCTTGAGCACGATGTCCGTAATTGCGAACTCTGTGCTTCCTTCAACCTGCATACCATACACCGTAGAGCTAAGATTTTGTATAAGCATTTCGGAGTCTGGCCTAAGTTCGTTGGTATGGCGTCTTCTGGTCTCCTGACTTCAGGTGTGCCTAGGAAACACAAGGACAAGGACCGTGGCAGGCCTAGGGTTAAATCTGCTGAAGACGCACCGGTGAAATTGGTCAGTCCAGCAGTAGTCAGGGAGGCGCTTTCGCAGCCCCTGCAGTCTGCAGATTTTCAGCTGCAGGCCTCTGCCGAGACCTTTACGGAGTCCTCCGTGCCGCAGGCTGCTATTTAGACTTCAGACCCTCCGCCTGTCACCGCCTCAGATGGGTCGGAGCCACGATGCAGGCATCGGCTTCTGACGCCTCTTCTCTTCGACATGAGACCAGAGCCAGACCGACTACCTTACTTCAGACTTTTGCAGTTGCTAGGCTTCCTGAGTCCGGATTATTAGCAAACCTTCCAGCCGCAAAACTGCTCACAAGCAGGTGTCGGCCTCCCCTCCTTTGCCTCAGTCCTAGTTGGTAAAGATGGCTACTGATCTTCTTTCCCTTATTAGGGGCCATCACCCCCCCCCCCCTTCCAAGAGGGCTAGGGAATTGTCTCCTGATGTTTTGTCTGTCTCAGATTCTGAAGTTCCCAGTATTTCTGCTGGTGAAAAGGGACTTCTCAACTTTTTTCTGGTTTTGAGTATTCTGATGCTGAAGACTCTGTCCCTTCTGCCTCCCCTCCAGAAGATTTTTCCTTTGGAGATATTTTGAATACTCTTAGGAAGCACTTTAATGGGAAAGTCAGGATTTTCCTTAGTCTAAGAAAAGAATCGGGGAATTTTTGGACTTGCCACAGCATAAGTCTCTGGCTATACCTCCAGTTTTGGAAGTTGTGGATGATGTTTTCATGGAAAATTCTTTAACTCCTAATTCTGTACCTCCTGCCCCCAGAAAACCTGATAGGTATTATAGGGTTCCTGATTCTCATCAATTTCTTTTCAAAAATCCTACCCTGATCCTGGCAAGCAGGGTCGCTCTAGGTCTAGGGATTTCAGATCTTCCAGAGGGCAGGCTTCTGCCCCTCAAAAGGCTAAACAATGGCATTCGTCTTCTAAAGCAGGAAGTTCTCAGCCAGCTTTCCAAAGCAACCATACTCAATGACTCTGGCCTTCTTATGCCTACCTCTGTGGGCCCAGGGTTTCCTTTGGGGGGGAAGGTTAGCCAGTTTCGAAGAGGTATGGTCTACCATCACAGATGACAAATGGGTGCTCAATTTAGTAAACCAAGGTTACAAGTTTCATTTTCACACCTTCTCTGTTCTACAAGGGTACCCAGACATACCCAGAACTCTCAGGGCAGAGGTAGGAAATCAAATTTCTTCTCTACTAACTATGGGTGCTATAGAGCCAGTACCTGCAGCTCAGGCAGGCCTAGTTTTTTATTCAAGACTTTTTCTGGTACCCAAAAAAGAGGGCACCTGGCGCCCTGTCCTGGATCTGTCTATTCTAAACA
This sequence comes from Protopterus annectens, assembly GCF_019279795.1. Lineage (NCBI taxonomy): Eukaryota > Metazoa > Chordata > Ceratodontiformes > Protopteridae > Protopterus > Protopterus annectens. Next base: position 694,904,521 of record NC_056727.1, read on the forward strand.
CTTTTCTGGTGATTCCCAAATTCAAGATGCTCACTCTTTAGCGGTTACTGCCAATGCTGGACTAGGACTCATGACTGGTAACTCTGGATCTCAAGGAGGCTTATCTGCACATCCCAGTAAGGGAAAGTTGCAGGCAGTTCCTTCGTTTTAGGGCTGGGGAGCAACACTGCCCTTTGGCTTAACTACTGCTCCCAGAGTTTTCACGAATTGCTTGGCGCCAGTTATTTCTTTTTGCAGGCAGAAAAACATTCAGATTTATCCTTACCTGGACGACTGTCTCATTCAAACTCCCCAGAACAACTAAAAAAGGATTTGGACTATGTGAAGAACATTCTCACCTCTTTGGGTTACATTCTCAATGAAAAGAAGTCAAAGTTGGTTCCCACAAGGGAGATTGTTTTCATGGGAGCGAGTCTGAATACAGCCACCCAGATGGTATTCCTCCCTTAAGAGAAACAAGAAGATCTTTCGGCTTACTTCAAGAACTTGGCAAGCATGACCCAGCTCTCTGCAAGGCAGTTCTTGCAAGCATTGGGGTTTATGGCTTCATGTATTTTGATGATCCCATATGCAAGGCTGCATATGAGAAAACTTTAATGGTACCTCAAGAACCTTTGGTGTCAACACACACAGGACTTGGACTTGATTCTTCCTCTTATTCCCGGTCTACAAATGAAGTTTCTCTGGTGGGTGACAGCCTGTTCTCAGAACAAGGGTCTGCCTTTCTGCTCACCACCTGCCAGCCAGACTCTCACCACAGACACATCAGATTATGCATGGGGAGCACATCTGGAAGACGGGCATTCAAGGGACTTGGAGCACTCAGCAGATTCGGATGCCCATAAACTTAAAAGAATTGTTGGCAGTGTAGCAGACCTTGCTGGCTTTCAAGGGCATACTCTACCCGGGGACTCTTCTGATCTGGACAGACAGAGTACCACAGTCATATGGTACATCAACATGCAGTGGGGGACTCACTTCTACCCCTTGTGCAGACACAGCATGAGACTGGGGTCCTTAGCAGCTTCCATGGGCATACATCTAATAGCCCAGTATCTTCCAGGGAGGCTAAACTCCTTGGCAAATCAATTGAGCTGACATGTTCTGGATCCTCATAAGTGGCAACTGAACAAGATCATCTTCCATCACATCATTCAGCATTGGGGCACTCCACAAGTGGATCTTTTCTCCTCTCACACCAGTTATCTCCTTCCAACCTTCTGCACCAGGGAGTTTCACAACAAAGCTTGGAGAGTGGATGCTTTGTCCTTCCCATGGACACAACTCTCAATTTATGTCTTCCCTCCTCTGCCTCTTCTTCCCAGAGTGCTGCTAAAGATAAGGGATGAAATACCAAGGGCTATTCTTATAGCTCCAGACTGGCCCAGGCAGCATTGGTATCCTCTTCTTCGCAGCCTTTCCCAAGCTCAGCCTTAGCATTTCCCCTGGTACAAGATCTGTTGGTTCAGGAAGGGGGGAAGTTTCTTCATCCTCATCTTCAAACTCTGCATTTAACTGCCTGGCTAATACTTCAACCACCTGCTGGGAAAGACTTAAAGTTCTTCATGAGGCCAGGAAGCCTAGCACCAGGAAATCCTATGCAGATAAATGGAAGAGATTTTGCTCTTGGATGCAGGGTAAAGGAGCAGACTCTTCTCATCCTTCTCTTTCCCTCATTCTTGATTATCTAGAAAGCCTGCTTAATGGTGCACTTTCTTTTTCTTCAATCAAGATTCATGTTTCAGCAATTTCTGCTCATTGCTCTTTTGAGTAACCCATCTTTTCTCACCCCTTGATGAAGCAGTTCCTGTGGGGAGCTAACAATCTTAGACCTCCCAGAAGAGCTCCTACTCCTGCTTGGGATCTTAAGTTTGTCCAGGAGAAGCTTACTGTACCTCCTTTTGAACCAGCTGCCTCTGCAGTTTTAAAGTTTCTCTCCTGGAAGACTGCTTTTCTTTTGGCTATTACTTCTGCCAGAAGGGTTTCGGAGCTGCAAGCCTTAATGGCAATAGAACTTTCATTATTTTTCATGGAGCTCGGGTTTCTCTGAGAACCAATCCCTCTTTTATGCCTAAGGTGGTTTCCAGTCTGACCCTTAACCAGTCTATTTACCTGCCTACCTTTTTCAATGATCCCCAGAATAAAGGGGAAAGGATTCTGCCCTCTCGATGTGCATAGACAGCTGAGATTTTACTTAAACAGGACTAAACCCTTCAGAAGTCTGAGCAGTTGTTGGTTAGTTTTGCTCCTGGGACTCATGGTAAAGCTATTTCGAAACAAACCATCTCTAAATGGATTGCTCATTGTATTCACTTTTGTTACCTGCAGCATGGGAAGGTTCCCCCTCAGGGTATTAGGACCCTTTCTACTAGTGCAGCCTCTACCTCTGCAGCTTTTTTGAGAAGTGTGCCTACTAAGGACATTCTAAAAGCAGCTACTTGGTCTTCTGTCCATACTTTCACTTAGAATTACGATCTACCTTTGTTTTCTAAATCCAGGGCTGGTTTTGCCTCTGCAGTTTTGCAAGGCCTCTTCACCAACCCTTAATCTGTGATTCTTCCTCCCCGCTCTGTTTTTTTCCTGGGCTTTGGGAATCAACCCATATGTTAGGACTGCAACAGTGAAACAAGAAGAACATAGTACAGTTATGTACACTTACCATAAATGTAGATGTTCAAGTGTATTCACTGTTGCAGTCCTGGTTTCCCACCCTCCATTCCCCCTTTTTTCCTAAGGCACAGACTACATATTTCATTTTTTGGATGGCATGTTTCGAGGGTGTTTCCTTCCTGGGTTAGCCTTCTATTGGGGGCTCCTGACAGTTAAGACAAGAAAAACTGAGGAAATGGTGTCAGCTGCTTCCCTTTATACCTTACATTCTGACATCAGTTTTACAGCCGACGGCATATACCGAGGACTCTGGTAATCAGGCCGGGTGAGGGCTACTGGGAGCCGGATAACCCCATACGTTAGGACTTCAACAGTGAATACTCTCGAACATCTACATTTATGTTAAGTGTACACAACTGTACTTTTTCTTTTGTAAAGAATAAGACTTGCATGTCATTCAGTCTTTCAAAATGTTTGGATAATTGGGAAAGGTTGACACTGGTTCTGTAATGTTCTGGTTGATTGGGATCAGAATATTGTGGTCTCACTATAACCTCTGTAAGCTAGCCATTGTGTGGTACCTAGAGGCTCAAATGACATTAGTTAACTGACGAGATCATGTCCCATTGCCTGCATGACTATCCTAAGGTCCCTAACAGTAGCATGTGTGCCTAACTAAAGATTCTCTAATCATCAAAAATGCAGCAGAGCTAATTAGACAAGCAGTTAAAGATTTAGGTAGGTAACTGTTTAGGCAATGTAAGAGAATGTTTCTAAGCATTTGGGCTATAGTGGTAGACAAAGAACTGTGATGTCCTTCAAGGATGCATCTGCAGTGCTTACAAATGGGTTGTCCTGTCGTCAGGCAGCCCGATTCCAAAGTCTGGGTCCGCCACCCGACGTCATCTCTGCTGGTTCGGGTATAAAGGCATCAGCCCTCAGTCTTTCTATCAAGCAGAAGCTGTTCGCAAGTGCCGGTCGGTCAGATCCAGAGATTACTACTACCGAATACAAGACTTACTCTTTCTTGCCTCAGCCGATGTCAGAAAAAGTGAATAACTGTTTAACTTGTGGGAAACAAATACCTCATAAAGATTTCCACTCTTACTGCTTACCTTGTTTAGGCCCAGACCACGACGTAGCAGCTTGTTTAGCCTGTCCTGCTTCTTCACTAACGCGCTTAGGCGTCGGGTCGGAGTTTGCTGAACAGTTTTTCGCTCAGATTTTACATTATGCTGTCGGATCCTCCGACTTCTCAAATTGTTAAATCAATCTACAGCCGAATCCATGACTACTACCGAGGCCCCTTCTACCCTAGTTGAATCGGCCTCTGAAGTTTTGCCTACTAATGTGGTTTCTCCAGAATTATCGGACACCATCCCTTTGGATGTCTCTACCCCAGCACGTGGTGCTGCTAGGCCTCCTGCAGCCATGTCTATAAAGGCCTTTGCCAGGGCTAAAGCAGCCAAAACTGCTAAGTCTGTGCCTGTTAAGCCCTCTCACAGGCCCAGTTCCAGTTCCCAAATGCTTACTCTGGCAGAGGATCTCATCTCTTTAATAAGGGGATCCCAATCTCACCCAGACAGGGCCTCTCAACCTCCAGAAAAGAGACCTAGAGCAGAGCGGCCTGAGCCAGTGTCCTCAGATGACTCTTCTGATGATACAGACAATACAGACCATCCAGAGGCTCCTTTTTCTACTTATGAAGATTCCGATGCTGAAGAATCTATTCCTTCTGCCTCTCCACCAGAGGAATTTTCCTTTGGGAAACCTTACATGCCATGAGAGAGCAATTCCAACGGCAGGGACAAGATTTCTCAGATTCAAGAAAAAGGCTTAGGACATTTTTACACTTACCGCAACATAGGCCCTTAGCTATACCTCCAGTTCTTCCTGTTGTGGATGATGCATTTAATGATGTTTGCACTGCTCCTGATACTTTACCTCCAGCCCCTGCCAAGCCCGATAGGTTTTACAGGACACTCATCACCACTTATACAAGGCTCCTTTTGCAGATCCTGAGACTATCTCCCAGGGGCCTAAGGCAGTAGCTTCGACCTCAGTGAAAAAACCCCTCCCTTCTGAAAGGGAATCCAGGTCCTTCGAGAGATGGGGTAAAAAAGTATACACCTCTGCTACTCTCTCAGCTAGAGCTTTGAACTGTCAGTTTCATATGATCCAATACCAAGAGTTTATGCTTGATCAGTTAATTAAGAAACTGTCCTTTGATGATTCCTTAGATAAGAAATATGTTCTGGAAATGGTGAATAACATTCAGCAGGTTAGTAACCATTCTTTAAAATGTGGCTATGATGCACTGGAGGCTTCATTTAGATCAGCCATGACTGGCACAGTTATAAGAAGGCATGCATGGTTGAAAGAACAGGTCTTGCCGGATCATGTTAAAGCAAAGCTATTAGATGCTCCTATGGATAAGGTCAGTCTATTTGGTTCTCCTGCCCAACAAGTAATGAAGAAAATGGAAGAGAAGGCAAAATCTGTACAAACAGTTAAAGATTTCCTACAGGTTCAGCCCCCAAGGTTTAGCAGAGGAACTGGCCTTCCAAAAATTGGTCCTTTCCAGACTCCTCTAAAACTCAGAGAGGCAGGAATAGACGTTCCAGAGGCAGAAATCAATCCAGAGGAGGTGCCTACAGGGGACGCCAGTGGCAAGGCAATAACCAACGAGGCACAGATACAACCACCACCACTGCAACAGGACAATCACAGTGACTTGGCTCTCACTACCAGGGAACAAATATCAGCACCCTTAGGCGGAAAGTTAGCCTTATTTTCAAAAAACTGGCACTATATCACAAGAGACAAGTGGATTTTGCAAACTATACACCAAGGCTACAGGTTTCATTTCCACACCTTACCAGTAAACAGAGGAATGCCAAACCTACCACCAAATCAAAAGACAGAAGCTCTAAAACAAATAGCTCAACTAACAAAGATGAGAGCTGTGGAAAGGGTACCACCTACAGAACAGGGCAAGGGATTTTACTCCAGACTCTTCCTAGTACCAAGAAAAGAGAAAAGTTGGAGACCTATTCTCTACCTGTCCGCCTTAAACACATTCATCATTGTTCCAAAATTCAAAATGCTGAACCTACAGCAACTTCTTCCCATGCTGGGCAAGGAGTTTTGGCTGGTAACTCTAGATCTCAAGGAGGCATACACCAAATTGCAGAAGATACCTCAGATTTCTTGCAGGATCAGAGCATTATCAATTCTCAGCATTGCCCTTTGGCTTATCCCAGAGTGTTCACGAAATGCCTGGCATCAGTAATCGCTCATTGCAGGCTTCAGGGAATCCAAATTTATCCATACCTGGACGACTGCCTGATACAAGCGGACAACAAAAGCAAGCTGACACAAGACTTACAAAGAGTCATTTGCTTACTACAAGCCCTGGGATACACAGTCAATTTAAAAAAGTCAAGACTGATACCATCCCAGACAAGAACATTCTTGGGTGCAGAATTGGACACAGTAAAACAGATGGCATTCCTAACTGCAGAAAAACAAGAACAACTTCCTCTTTACTTCTTGGCATTAACAAAGCAGAACAAACTAACAGCAAGGAAAGTACTGCAGGCCTTGGGCTTCATGGCATCCTGCATAATCCTGGTCCCCCATGTCAGACTGCATATGAGAAAGCTACAGTGGTACCTAAATAATTTATGGTCTCAACACAGGCACAGCTTGGAAACCGAAATACCACTAATCCCATGCCTGAAACAAGAGTTCCTATGGTGGGCTCAGGCATGCCAGTCAAACCCAGATTTGTCCTTCCACAACATTCAAACAAGCCAAACCATCACAACGGACGCCTCAGACCTCGGTTGGGGGGCCCACATGCTGGACAAGTGCATTCAAGGCTTATGGACTCCAGATCAGCTGCACCTGCATATAAATCAAAAAGAAATGCTGGCAGTAAAACTAGCAATCCAGAATTTCAGACCATTCCTCAAAGAAGGCCAATTGATGATAAGGACAGACAACACCACAGTCATGTGGTACATCAACAAACAGGGAGGCACTCATTCATACCCCTATGCCGAATGGCTCTGGACCTATGGAATATGGCTCTGAGCTACAACATTCAGTTACAGGCAATATTTGTACCAGGAAAAGAAAACATCCTAGCAGACATGTTAAGCAGAACTACCTCGGATGCTCACGAATGGATGCTACACACATCTTCAAGGCCATCACAAAGAGATGGGGAAGGCCACATATAGACCTATTCGCATCCCCACTCAATCACCAGCTCAAGAAATTCTGCACAAGGACATACCATCCACTTGCTTGGAAGGTGGACTCTCTATCCTTCAGTTGGAAAGGCCTGACAGCATATGCATTTCCACCCCTTCCTTTGATGCACAAGGTACTACTGAAAATCAAAGGATAATTCTGATAGCTCCAAATTGGCCAAGACAACATTGGTATCCATTGCTGAGGAGCATGTCTCGGAAACGTGGGCACTGCCCCTGGTTCCTTTGATGTTAACTCAGGGCGACTACAACATCCTGCATCCAAACCTGAAAACTCTGCAACTGACTGCCTGGAACATTACATAAGAGCAACTAACCCAGATTTATCCCAAAGGGTTAAAGACATTATCCTTGAGGCCCGCAGACCTTCAACAAGAAGGAACTATGCAGGAAAATGGAAAAGGTTTGTCATTTGGAGTACTGAAAGAGGAAAGATGTGTCAAGGTAGATATTGCCAACATCCTGGAGTATTTGGCAGAGCTTCTCCATACAGGCCTGTCCTATTCCTCCATCAAGATACATGCATCAGCTATTTCTGCAGAATACAGCTTGATCCCCTGTCTTCTCACATCCTCTACTCAGGCAGTTCCTGAGAGGAATTAAGAATGTAAAACCTCCTAGGAAACCACCATTACCAGCATGGGACTTGAACTTTGTGCTAGAAAAATTGACACTCCCTCCATTCGAACCAGCAGCAACAGCAGATCTTCAACACCTATCCTGGAAAACTGCTTTCCTACTGGCAATTACTTCAGCAAGAAGGGTTTCAGAACTACAGGCTTTAATGGCAGTACAACCCTTCCTAATCTTCCATCAAGATAGAGTATCCATGAGAACTAATCCTACATTTATGCCTAAGGTGGTATCCAGAGTGTCTCTAAACCAGGCTATCCACCTACCTACCTTCTTTCCCAATCTACAGAACAGAGGGGAAAGACTGCTGCATACCTTGGATGTACATAGACAGTTGCGCTACTATCTGGACAGAACCAAGGGCAATAGAAAACTGACCAGCTTCTAGTAGCTTATGCAACAGGAAGGGAAGGAAAAGCAATTTCCAAACAGACAATCTCCAAGTGGATAGGAAATTGCATAAGATTCTGTTACTCCTACCATGGAAAGCAAATTCCACAGAACATAAGGCCTCATTCTACAAGGGCTACAGCCACTACCACAGCTTTGTGGCTACCAAGGACATTATTGAGGCGGCTACTTGGACCTCCGTGCATACATTTGCCAAGCATTATAACTTACCTCTATACTCTAGATCCCGAACAGGGTTTGCCACTGCTGTTTTGCAAGGGATCCTAACTACACCATAATTCTTCTTCCTCCTCCCTAGTTTGGCTATGGTATTCTACCGGACTGCAGATGCATCCTTGAAGGACATAGTACAGTTTTGTACCTACCATAAATGTAGATGTCCGAACAGGATAGCATCTGCAGTCAGGGTTACCCTCCTTCCCTCTGTGGTACTCCTAGGGTATTTGCCCACCTAATAGCTAGCTGGGGATCTCTTATGGTTTATTTGTTTGTATATATTTGTACATACATGCTTATTTTTTGTGTTTGCCTTCTACTTTTTGGAAACATTGGCATTTACCCAAAAATTTAGCTATCCAAGAGGGCAACTGGCATCTGGGGCAAGAAACACTGAGGAAAATGGCGTCGGCTGATGCCTTTATACCCGAAGACCAGCAGAGATGACGTCAGGTGAAGTGCGACGGACCCAGACTTTGGAATCCCGACAGGACAACCCATTTGTAAGGACTGCAGATGCTATCCTGTTCGGACATCTACATTTATGGTAGGTACAAAACTGTACTTTTCTTAGACATCTTGGCGAGGAACAATCAGACAGAGTAGGCAGAGTTATTTGAACTAGAAATTGAATAATGGACTATACTTTTTTGATGGGCAGTGATGGGGAATACTTTTAGTAGCTATGTCTTTTCTTGTCAAGATGGAGTCTTGTATGGGACCAGGAGATTTGTTTATAATGATTCAAGAGATTTTTGACTTTCATCCAGAAGAATTGATGATTACCAATAAAGTTTGGTGGGATTTGCTGTAAGATGATTTAACTGGTTATTTAAAATTTGTGATGATGATATGGGAAAAAAAATGAGTTTTTTTGGCAATATCTGCTAGTCCAGAAATAGGAAAACTGTCTGAAAAATATGCATGTGAATCATGGTTCTCATTCAGCTGACTGACCTGGGTACAACTGTGCAGGACCACTGTTGTGGGGGCATTGCATCACCATAAAGTTGCAGTCACTCCAGAAATTATTATATTTAGACTATGGATACTGGAGGCACAACTCCCTGCATGGTGATATAACATGAAAACTTTTAAAACAAAGGCTTGACATTTTTGAGGTTATTTCAACCAAAAATACTATTAATGTGGAAGTTTTACAGCAGACAGTCTAGGTCTCAGTAATTCGGCCTTGACATTTAATTCTGAGTAACAATGTCAGGAATTCTAGATGTTTGTAGATGTGGTCAGGAGAGTAGTGCTAACATTTTGCTGTATCAGAAGCTTTCCCAGTTTTTCAGAGTTGCCACCACACTCTCAAGCATCCCACAGGGGCAGCTTGTCTGGTGTTTGCATGCAAGCAGTAATCATTTAAAGAAACAGCTGTTATAAAATATGTACACTAGGTTTATTTCAACAGGGTAATCATTTAAAGAAATGGCTATTATTAAAATGTACACTAGGTCTATTTCAAGAGGGTATCTGATGTATACTCTATGAATAAGGCAGAAAGTTACAAATTTAACTTTGAGGACTCTCTAAAATGGATAACTGTTGAAATTCCCTATTTAGACATCCTCAATATGACCCATTTCTGAAAATTCAATTGCTTTCTCACTCTGGGACATGCATGCTTCCTTCCAGTTTAACACATGCCTTATTGCAGCAGACTAGGAGAGCATGACTTGACACTACAGATATCTTGTTTTTATGTATTTAGGTTTTGTTCACCAGATTGGTCTCACTAGGCTTATGGACTCTTTTGTGGACTGTGAGATGTTTGGCCTGGGCACTGGGAGACCTCTTCACTGTTTTGGGGTGGAATTTCTGGATGGGAATAATGGAGGAGGTGATGTTAGTGGACAAGAGGGATTTCAGAGGAGGTTCATCAGGAAGATACCATGTGGTATGGAGGAGGAAGAGAATGCATTTTAAACTAGACAAGTCATTGAAAAAGCAGAAGACATATCTGTTACTGTTAAAGTGATGGTGTCTTGTGATGAAGTGTAAAGTGTTGATTTGAAGAGTTTTGCTACTGTGTTGCATTATGTAGCAACAGACACAACATTTAGGGTAAAAGTAATAAGGAGTGGTTAACAAGTGCAATGTTGGAGGTACCAAGCAGGACAGGAGAAATTATCAGCCAGTCATGTTAATGCAGATTTTTGAGGATGCAGTATTACAGGCTTGAATAAAAATGTATTATTTAGTGAGACTGATGTTCAAAAAGATGTGAAAAGCATCCTGTCCCATAGTTTTGAGGTAAGAACTTTGTTATTGGTAATTTTAATAATTTTCTCCGTAAGACATACTTTGCAGTGTTATGTACTGAAAGACAGTGGCTTTAAGATGTGATCTTCCATTCAAAAGGAGCATTAGTTAAGTATCGGGAATGGTATGAAACAAATTTATGTCACATTTATTGAAAGACTTCATGTAAAGAAGTATAGTTTAAGAAAACACTAAATACATTAATAGTTTTGCTTCCTTTAGAAGCTGTATTATGGGAAGGTATTTTGTTTAAGCTTGGATGATAATATCAAAATGGTTTTTGTCCTGTTTTTGGTCAGGATGCGTCATGATGTGGTAGGTAGAAATGTAAAATAGTTTTGAAAACTAAAAGAGGTGCTAGTAAAACCCACCCCGAGTGTGCCTTTGACGGGCAAGTAAAAGGTTTGCTTCTCAGGCAAAACTGTGCCTAGAGAATGTGGACTTGTCAAGTCTGAGAGTGCTCTTATGAAATGCTGGAATGAAATTGGGGTGGGTTAGACAAGGGAGCACTGCAAATTCATTGTACAGTTGTGTGATGATGGACAATAAGAGTGAGGATGCCAAATTACTGCAAACAGCCCACTATATTCATAAGTAGTCTACCATTGTGGAAGTTGAGTGTTTGTGTGAATATTATAACACCGTGTATGTAATAGGCAATTCAGAAACAGTGCATATTACACAGTTGTGTCACAGAAAGTATTTCCTGAGTAGCACACAAATTATTGCAATGCGAGTGGAAGAGCACAGCATTTTTGTAGCACACAACAGAGAACAGTACAGCTCAAATGTGGCTAACAGAGGAGTGGACCACATAACATGGTGGTCTAGTAGAGTACATGGATATGGCAGTGGGGACCATTGGAGCATGTGACCACATCATTGTATTGGACAGGATTCACTGCAATGCTGCCTGCAGGATATGCCTCTTATCACCAGTATGAGATGCAGTAGTACAGGTGGTTAACCACACACAGTCATACATTGTACTCCCATACATGATGTCTGATTAAACAGAGTGGCCTATCTAGTTTAGTATTACTAATTCATAAAATTTAGCAAAGGATTAACACATACACACACGGGCACTTACTTCAAATATTAATGAAAGAACAGATAGATAGCTTGTGTATAGGCAGATACACTAAATATTCATATGTATTTATATATACATTAGAGAGAGAGTGTGTGCGTGTCTGTGTGTACAACATGACAAAAATATTCTCATATTGAAATAAGTAAAAGAAAAACAAAAGAAGAGAATATGAACACTCTTGTCCTTTTATTTAACCAAGGACTTCAAAACTAAAAATCTTTTCATAAAGCTAGAGATTTATAAAATGGTAACTCAACATATGCCCATTACCCAGAATGTTTTTGTGTGTTATTTTCTGCTATTAGGTGGTTCTTGACTTTACACGGAAGTAATACTTAAAATACACTTCAGTCCAAGAGTATCATTTGCTGCAAATATTTGCCAATGTAATTATCTTTTTTCTTAAAAATCACCTCCCGATCACCAGCTGTTTCCCCAATACAAACTCTCTCCAAATATGCATGCGTTATATTTGGAAGATAATTTGACCTGATATGCAGGTGTTTTTGATGAATTTGTGTAAATTAACACGTACTAAAGAGCTGTTAACATTGAGACCCTTTTTATTCGACTTAAATTCCATTTTTCATAAAAGGCACTGTCAAGGATGCACATAACTATTATTTTGGCTTGGTTTTCTGAATATTTTGCTTTCAGTATTCTTGCACTTTCTAATGATTTCAACGTCCAGATATTGCATCCTTTATTGAGCAACATCAGATGAAAATACCAAAGGAAAAAAAAAACAGTAGTGCTGTTAATGTAGTTCTAAAATATTTATTTAGTTAGTTATAACTAACTAAAATATTTTTTCTACTACGTGCCAAGCTTAAAACGCATTGTCAGTAAAGTGCGCATGATATTGTATGTTTACCGTATAATGAGAAGAATTAATTTTCTTCCCACTATGTTATAAAATGACTAAATTTGAAAAAGGCCATTGTTGCCTCCACTGTCACATCAGAAATCAGATATTAATAATTTCCTTAAAAATACTAAAAAAAAAGTTGCTAGTTAAAATTGAATCAAGTAATGCTAACAATATAGCTTTCAATTTAGGCAGTAAGTTGTGATTTTCAACAAATTATTTCAAGTACAAAATGAACAAAGCCATTTAATGTCCATAGTAACAAGTAAAGTATCAGCATATAATCTAAATATGTAATCTTGTGAATAAATTGAAAAGTGTCTTTCACAAAAGATAGAACTTTTTTTTTTTTATTAAATAGTTGGATTCAACAGTTTATCCACCGGAACCACCATATGTTTAATCCTAGAGCTAAGTCCACTGATACAGCAGGTCTAATTGACAAGTTATCCACCGACAAGCGACCCAAGTAAAACAAAAATAGAGTAATAATTTCCTCACAAGCTTTCTAAATATATATATATATATATATATATATATATATATATATATATATTTTATCAGGCATGGGAGTGGTTTATTGTGCTGTAAAAAAAATGTTATTGGTACACATGTTAAATTCACATCCCTTCCCCCATTAGTGTGACATTCGAGCTGGTCCTGCCCTACCTAGTAGCTCTCATAATAATATATAACCCATATGTACTTTAAATAAAATTTATAATGATGTGGTACCTCTTATTTAACCAAATTATTAAGTAGATTATTAAGTTTGTGATTTTATCCAAGACAATATAATACATGACTGGAAATATATGTTTACATCATCATACATACATTTTTTCTTATTTTTATTTTTTCTGGTTCTTTTTTCCACTGTATTCAGAATGATGTGTAATAACAATACTAACTAATTATACAATTATATAGGTTTTTAGGGTTCTTGCACACAGACTTGAAGAAGTTTAGCAGGACAAAAGCGATCTTTGTTAACAATAGGTTATGAAAATAGAAATAGAAATAGATTTTTACATGCAAAATGTATATGTATATATTTATATATATTTTTTGATTTGCTAAATAAACTAAGGTTGATATATTTCCAGCCATGTAGTATATTGTCTTGGATAAAATCACAGACTTAATAATCTACTTAATTTGGTTAAATAAGAGGTACTACATCATTATAAATTTTATTTAAAGTACATAAGGGTTATATATTATTATGACAGCTACTAGGTAGGGCAGGACCAGCTCGAATGTCACACTGATGGGGGAAGGGATGTGAGTTTAACATGTATACCAATAACACTTTGTTTTACAGCACAATAAACTACTCCCATGCCTGATACAAAGTATATATATATATATATATATATATATATATATATATATATATATATATATTTAGAAAGTTGTGAGGAAATTATTACTCTATTTTTGTTTTACTTGGATCACTTGTCTGTGTACTTAATAAAAGATTTTCAACTGGAAACAGAATGCCTGCCTTGCTTGGATTACTTTCGAGTACTTAGTAATGCTGTACAATTATATATTTTTTATTATTACTTTTTGCTTTGTTTTGACTTAAGACGAGTTTACGTTCGCTACTTCTACTACTATTGTCTGATCTGATTAATATACAGTGATTAACTAGAAATATATGGACTGAAAATCTTCCACACAGAGAAGTTTCTTACACTGTTTTAAATATTTAATAAACATACTGTTATCAAATAAACAATATGTTAAAAAGTCAGCCAGGACTCTGTCAGTAACTTAATAATCTCTAATTGTTAAATGTTCTGCCAGCTTATAATAACTATCATCTTGTAACAAATAACTAGTTTTAGTGATACAGTATTCATAAATTTGAAGTATATGTCCATATCAGTCTTCATAAATCTTGTAATCCTAAGAGCCTACAGCCAAGGCTTCTAAGCATTTTCTTTCATCAGCAGTTATATCAAAATACATGTTTTAGATGGTTTGTGTAAAACATACCAAATCTGTCTTTCACAAACTATCTCAAATATTTGTATTCCAGGATTCAGTGTTGAACTGAAGTCACTGAGTTTCTACACCCAAGTAGTTGGCTTGCTGGGGATCTCTCCCATTGCTGCTAAAACTTTTAAGTTAATGTCCTGACAGAACACTTTCAAAGATTGGTATGATCAACCCACTTACCCCTTTTAACAGGAATATATTCAAGTTCTTTCCCTAAAAGTCTGTTCCAGAAATGTCAGATCTTTTTAGGCAAGTTAATTATTTTGAATTCTTCTCCTTCCTGAGGTAGTCATTGAATGAGAACTGCCTCTGGCAAAATTCTTGTTTTTTATTGAAATATATTATTTTGCCTTCTCTCACTTGGAAATTCTGATGGTTCATCACTTGCCTTTTCTTCCATGATGAACTGTTTCTTGTGTTGGCCGATTTTGTTGAAATCCTGTGTTTTTGGATACACTTAATTGGGACACATTCATTTGCAGAACTTGTTGAACACTGCTGTGATCAATGGTGCAGAGATCTCCTGTTTGGTCGACAGGCTTAGACTTATAAAAACATTTCTTCCTGCTGTTTTCAGCACTGATTATCTCTTGAATTGTCACTTCATCCGATGATTAAAACAGCTTCTAAAGTTAAGCAAACAATTTGTTAGCTGTCCCAGATACAAATGGATCATCATCTATTAGCTGATTTGTTTTACACTTAGTTTTCTTTTCATGTTCATTTGGTTTTATAGATAAATGTCTAGTGAAATTTATCAGCAAATTCTGAAAAACTTAATAAACTTTTCAATATTGCAGCTAATGTCTATTTCAGAGCCACATTTCATCATCTGTTTTTCATTTGTATGAATCGTCAGCTATTATCGTCAGCAAGTTGTCACTATTAAAAATTTCATAAAATGTATTAAATATGTGGACACCTATGTGTATCTTCATGAAAGCCTGCAAATCAATACATAGGTTCAAGGGCCTACGTAAGCCTAGCCAACAAGGTTCTCTGGCTTACGCCACAAAAGAAAGGTATTTTCCTGTGCCACTGTTGAGCAGAGACACAGAAGTGATCCCCGGGGTGTATTTCCCATTTCTCATCCACTCAAGATTTTTCTTGAAGAGTGGTAATGAAGAACTTTGCTTGACATAGATGGGTATTTATTTACGTTTGTTTACCGGGAAAGTCTGACTGAGCTAGTAGCCCGTTTTCAGCAGAGGCCCGGGGAGAAAAACTCCAAAAATTACAAATATATTCTTTGATTAACAAGCATAAGTACATTATATATTATATGTATGTAAAAATGCTAAATATCCTAAACTTTATTATTCAGTCCCTTTGGATGTAAAGTATCAGAAATAAAAGTAAACCAAGCTGCTTCTAATAAAATATGTGACACATCTGAGTATATCTCTGAGGTACAATGTCAGTGCATAACAAAGAATTTTAAAAACTTAAAATCCTATGAATGAACCTTTCTGAATAGTTTAAAAGGACTGGTTGTGGACGCATATCTATTGATAAATGTGCTGTAAGATGAGTGTTCTAACCTGCTATATATAGTCATCCCTATTCTTACATGAACAAAAGATGCATGCACTAATCCAGAGTTGTAACAACCCTGTGGTGAAGGTTCTGACATGCAATGCCCATTAAGAACATATTTATAGCTACTGACTCTGCATGTGTAGACAGAATGCCCTTTACAAAGGGAAGAGTCATTATCAAGTAGATCCTACTTAGGGAACATGCCAGAATAGGCAAGCCTGCCAATCAGGCTGAGAGAGTCTCCTGAATGAGACCTTGAAAGAAGAACCCATGAACTCTTAAGATGATATTTAAAATAATTTTCCAGTTCTTTTTTGAGGAACCTAGTAGTTCATTCTACAAAAGAAACATAATGTTACAGAGTTGACCTCCTCGTTCTTGGTATTCGTAATAATTCACGGGCTGTATAAACTCCCAAGGAGTTCCCTGCCTACAAAAAAGGTGCTGTTTCAAGTTAATTTCCCCGTAACTCCTACTTCTTAATCTTCTCATGATATATGATGATGTGTGCTGAAACTCTGTACCTTTGAGCATATCCTTGGAGACCTGAGGAATTCACACATTGTCTAAGATAAATGAGAATACATAAATGATTCACTAATTGACATCTGAATGTCATAGGTGAAATAAATTCCAAAAGTGTTGGAAGATATTATATCTGCTTTGTGTCCTTTAATTATAAAAATGTCATTAATTTATTGTTTTTAAAACCTTATATTATTTTTGAAACGTGTCACCATAAGTAACCTATTCCTCAGAGAGAACCATAAAACAGATTTTATTTGCTGTGGAGGAATTTTCACCCCTGTAGTTCCACTTAATTATGTAACAAAAATCTCCATTGAAATAAAATAAATTGTGCTTCATACAAAACTTAGAACATAAACATATTTGCACTATAAACCTCTTAAATATGAAAAATGCATTACAAACTCAAGCTATGAGTGACAGACATATGCAGATTAGAAATACCAGTTGAGTCAAACCAGAAATCAGTCATATTACTCCTTGAAGTTCTTTCAAAAAGTGGCCACAGTCTCTAAAGTAGAAATGAATCTTTTCAGTATAAATACATGTTAAACATGTCCTTCAGTGGATCTTCAATCTGTTATATAGTGGTGCCTGGGGTGACTCTTAGGGGTGTTTATTGATGGAGTGATTAACTTATATTGATGGTTTCCCAAGGACATCATAATCCATTTTTGGCATGAGTTTTAGACCATTGGTTTGACACCAGTAATTTGTTCATGTTAAACCTACTTGCAAGATATTTGTGTCTTGGGGGGAATCTATAATAGCTCCCAGTTTATAGTCATCTCCAAACTTGGTGAGCCTTGACTTCCAAGAAGTAGATGCCAAACAGAAGCATGCCAAGCATACAAACAGCATACAAACCTTGTAGGATGTCTAACTAGGAATGTTGAGCAATTAAAATTTTCATTTGAGATTAATCTGATGATTAAAAAAAAATAAAATATAATATTTACTTAATCTTTCTTTTAATCTTATGGTAACTACTGTAGCATACAGTACAACAATAAACTTTATAAAGAAACTAGAAGGTGTTTGCACTATGCAGTATGGAGAACAAAGCCAAAGAACTTTGAACAACGAATAATATACCCTTAAGGTTTTCACTGCTTTTTTTTAAGACCTTTAAGTACAATAAAACACATGCTGACCACGGTCAAACTTAAACTTTCAAGATGAATTTTTAATCTTACAATTAAATATATTATACAAGGCTTGTAGCTTGCAGTGGACTAGCCATCTGTGTTAGGAGTTTTCTCTGTTAAAAGAAAGAAGGAGCTCTCTCCATAGAGGGACTCATCATTTGGACAGTGAAGACAATGATGTGACCCCCCTTAGTTTTGGCACATTTACTGAAGACACCATGTCCTCTGCATCAAAAAACAGAGAACAACTGATTTGCTACCTTATGCAGAGTGAAGGATTACTTTGACCTCTTTAGCATCCCATTTATATACCCAGATACACTGCTTTAATCTCCTAGGCCTGAAGGTACCCAGCCAAGAATGTATCCCTCCAGTCAGAGACCTTGGAGGATGTCTTCCTTGTTGTCTTTGGAAACAGAATGTTAACCCTTTGCTCCAAAGAGCCTGACCAATCCTGTAGGATCCAGGATTATTTCATTTTTTTATTCCTCACAGTCCCTTGAGTCTTGCACAGTGACTGCTTTTCCTTTGCCCCGTCAATCTATTTATTTCTCTGTTAGGGCGGCAAGTAGGCACATTCTAGCCTGGATGACTAGAAGACCTTGTTAGCTGTTTATTTCTCTTTGGAAAGAGAGTCAGGCTGTAGGGAGTAAGCCAGTTTGCTAGTCCCAGTAGACTCACCTTCTAATCCCCTTGAGCTCACAACACCTTTGGCATCTGTTCTTGAGCTCTACTGTGTACAACGTACCTTGGGAAATGTCCCCATCCCCTCTTAGTGCTGTGTACTACAAGGCAGCATATGCTCAGCAGATCCATCTGCTCGTGCTCCTTCTCTATGTCACCTAGGAAACAAAACAGAGCTGCCTCCATATCCCCTAGGATGAGTGAACCGGCAGCAGTCACGTGCTGCATCCTCCCTTGGCCATTCAGTTTTAGCACCCATGCTACTGATGGAACATAGGTCATCTGGGTTACACATATCTTTGTTCCTCTGCATCAAAGGGTTGATTCTATCAAATTCTTGTACAAAAATCCGACAGCAGATCCAACAGTGATATCACTGAATCCAGAGGGGTTCAAGTTTGTTTCATCCACTAACTTCCTTCACAATGATTGAGGAAGTAGGATTTTTGACCCCCTTTTGGGCAGAAAGTACACAAGACTTGCCACACTAGTCTTCAAGGCACTAACAGGGCCATATGATTAAATATCAGGGTGAGCTCCTCAGTCAGTTGAGTACAAACATAAGGGAGGTGTAATTTGATGCTCAGAAGGCAGAATTCCTAAAGCTTACCCAACTGGCTACTGAAGTGCGAAAGCATGATGTTAAATGTGACTGTGACACTGTAGATGCAGCATTCAGGGTAGCAACTGTGGAATGTCATCTGAAGACATAACTAGCCTGAGGATTCACTTCCTGTGAGGCAGTGTAAAATTTCAGCTATTGAATTCTCTATTAGCCAAGGATCTAATCTTTGGGACCCCATGCAACTTATATGTTTAAAAGCCTGGAAGAAAAGGGAAAGACCATGCAGTCTGTAAAGCAGTTAGTTATTTCCTTCCTCCATACTGATGTAAATTAGAAATGATCCCTCTAGGAGAGGAGCCCACTATTGCTTCCAAGGCAAAGATCAGTGAATGAATATGGATGGGGCCTATTATTGCTGCCAAGGCAAAACTCAGTGGGTGAATATGGAAAATGGGTGTACAATATAAAAGGCAATGGTTGGAAGAACAAAGTAGTCTCAACTCACAAAGGGAACAGCCATGACTACTCTATGCTTCTCCCTTCACTGTACCCCAAACCAAATCCATACCCCAGCCCTCTCCCAGCAGTTAAGGAATACAGGTGGCTGGACAGCACAGTTCCCCAAAAACTGAGAAGCTGCTATCAAGGACGAGTCCTGAAAGTCCTGCAGATAGTAGCCCACTGTTACAACCTTTACTTATAATCAAAAACAAAGTTTGCAGGCACTCTACCAGTAGCACAGAAAATGCCTAGTACCTCCTCTGATAAATAGACTTCTGCTTTAGGATCTGGTACAAGTACCCAAAAAAGATCCAAGGCAAGAGTCCTACTCACCAGCTGTTCCTAAATAGCGAAGCACATCCACATAAAATAAATAAATTTTGGCACATGGTCCAGTGATTAAATTTGTCCAAACCAGTTTGGAAGGAAAGAGTACTGCAGGTGGTCACAGACAACACACATATAATGTAGTGCATAAACACACTTGGGGGAGACGTTGTCTTACCTTCTGTGGAAACTGGCATAGATAGTTTGAAAAATAGCCTTAGAGTTGTATATGAGTCTAAGGGCAGTCTATATCCTATGCAGCAAAACCTGTTAGAGGTAAGAGACGAGCTCCCCACAAGTGAATGCTAGAAAGGGATGTGTTCTTACAACTGGTCCACAGGTGGGGTGTACATAGATAGACATTTTCACTTCTCTGAGCAGCAGACAGCTAAGAAAATTCTGCTCCAGAGACAATGGACACCTTCAGTAACTGGGCAGGACTGTTTCTGTACACATTCTCGCAGTCCTGTTACTTTTCAGGGTGATTCAGATGGCAAAGGAGGAGGTGCTAAATTAGCTGCTGAGGCTTAACACCCTTTGGTTTCAGGCAGCAATTGGTTCGTTGGTTATGTCTTCTCTTAGAAATGACCGGCATTCAGTGCGTATCTGTGAGTAGACAGCTACAGTACATGGGAAACCAGATGTATCACAAACTGAGGATGAGTATGACATGAGTATGACAGTGCTCCCTTTTTAGATGATTTTAAATGCCAGTTCACATTCATCAAACCATAAAACACCAGTCTTGCTATGTGTGTCAAAAGAAACAAAATTAACAACCATGCAGTTCTTCAGGGAACCACTAGAGCCACAAGTTGTGCAATGTATTTGTCTTTTTATTGTCAAGACTTCTTCAAAATGCTTCTGGTTGTTCATTTAAATACCATTTCACAGAGAACATGCTTAACATTATGATGGAAGCTATGAAGCTTACTACCTGGGAATCTTACTTTGTTAAATGGAAGAGATTATTCCTCTGGTGCTAAAGGGGGGCATCAAGACTCTTTCTCAGCTTTGATCTCAATGATTCTACATTGTCTGCCTGAAATATTCAGGAGAGGGCTGGTGCATGTTAAAGTGAAGGTGCATCTCTCAGTACCCTCTTAGCATCTTTATAATCAGTTTCTTAAGGTGGTATTGCATCCAAGTTACCTACAAATGAGATTGTGCAGGAAAAAATGACACAACCAGCTTTGAAATGCCTCATATTTCTGACTTGGAAAATGGCCCTTCTGCTTGTTGTCATATCGCCCATGAAGATTTTGGAACTGTAAGTACTCTTGCAAAGAACTTTTTTTGTATTCTGTTGCTATCCCAATGTTCAGCCAGTTTACAAAAGCTTGTAGTCACTGCTAGGTATGTGGGATGTCTGACATTGACCTAGGGAGTGTGGGCCATAAAAGTGACATTTGCACGTACCTTTCCTAAGAACTTCTCTGCCGCCAGTCGAACGTCAGTGCTTCGTGCTGTCTTCACCTTTGAATCTTCAAGTTTCTAAGATAAGTACTCTGTTGAGGCTGTTTCTGATTCCTTTTTGACACTGCATGTCTGTTTAGGTTACATGTCATCCAGGAAGGGAAAGTGCAAGTGTGGTCATCAGATCCTCCATAAGGATGCCCACGAACACTGCCTTTTCTATCTAAGGCTTACGCACAACCATCTTACTTGCCCTATCTGTCAGGCCTTCATCCCTAACACACTCCACAGTCGTCTGCATGCTTTGAACATTTACTTAGAAAATCAGCTTCTTAAATGTTTAGTGTTAGGGATGGAAGGGTCATCTGGTCAGCCCATAGAACCACCTAAAAAGAAGGCCAATGTTTCCAGGCCTGAAATTGCTGCTGCCCCTCCTCCACCAGACATCCCTCCTGTGCCTAACATTCACCTGGCGGAACTTTCAGAGTCATCCGTTACAGGTATAGCGGGTACCCCTTGGGAGGCCACAGAACCTAGGGCAGAAGACACGTACAGGGAGGGTTTGCAAACGTCGTCTGCCGACGATGAGGGGGAACCTCAGGTTCTTACGGCTGCCCAGACAGGTCCTTCCACTGCCTCCCAGCTAACAGACACTAGGCCTCTCTCTGAGACTAGGCCTTCCCTTGGGGCCTACGCCTTCTAGACCTTCGCTTAAAAGAAGCATAAAACATCTCTCTGCTCCTGCTGAAAGCCAGCCTGATTGGCAGGCTTTTTCACAGAGTCTGTTTAATGCCTTTATGGGCTAATGCCTGCCATGCCTGTTTTCCCACAGGCTGGTGGTCCTCCTATCAGTCCCAGGCCTCAGTCTGAGGAAATTATCCAACCTGAAGCTGAGGACTCCTCAGGCTCCTCTTCGCAGGATTCTCTCTCCTATGTTTCTCAGATGTCTTCTCCTCTTGGGTATACTCTTCCAGAGAATGAATCTGCTGAGGCTGACTCCCCAGGAGAGGACCTCACCTTTGGGAAGACAATTTCTAAAATGAGAGAACATTTTCAGTGGGGTCTTCTGAGATGTCAGAGGTCCAAAAAAAAGATATTATAAGCTTCTGCAGATGGAAAGCCCTGCTTCTTCTACAATTCTTCAGTGTTACCGGCTTTCCTGGATGCTTTTAATGCTGCCTCTGTTAATTGTGATTCACAGCCACCTGCCCCTAGAAGCCTGACAGGTTTTACAATGTCCTTGTAGGGTTAAATTTTTGATAAAATGCCATGTTGCTGACCCTGCCACTGTCTCAGTTTCAACAGACAAGCCATCCAAGCTACTTCACTCTACCTCTGTCCTTCCTACAGGCAGTAAGGCCATGCAGTTCCTTGGTAAGAAGGTATATACTTCTGCTACCCTGGCCTTTAGGGCAATGCATTACCAGACGCATATGTCGAAGTATGCCTTGGCTTTTTTGACCCAAGCCACCAAGCTTTTAGCTGACCTTGACTCATCTTCCAGTGCTCAAATCTCCAGTGTAATTTCCCTTTCTCAAGTTACTAGACATTCAGTTAGCTGCATCTATGATGCTGCAGAAGCTTCTGCCAGGTCTGCAGCCTCAGCTTCAGTCCTTAGAAGATACTTCATGGTTAAGGCTGCAACCCTTACCCAATGATATTTGGGCCAAATTACTGGATGCAGCCCTGGATAACTCAGTCGTTTTTGGATCTAAAGTGATTGAACTGTTTAAGGCCCTTCAGCAAAAAAGGAAGGAACTGCAGGATATAAAACACCTGATGTTCTTCGTGTTTCACTGTTGCAGTCATCACATTTGGGTTATCTGCTTCAAGTAGCCCTCAGTCGGCCTGATTGACAAAGTCCTGGGTCCTGCGTCGGTTGCAGTCTCATCTTCCGTGACATCAGGTAGTCAGGGGTATGAAACATGCAGTCGATGCCATTACATCAGTCTTTCTTGTCATGCGGTGCTCGAAGCAAAAGCAGTTCGCAAGTGCCGGTCGGCCGACTCCTGAAATTTTCATTTTCGAGTTTCAGAACTGAAGTCTTCAACTAAAGCTAAGTACCCCATTGGGGAAACTTTTTCTTGCTCTAAACTGATGTCAGTAAAAGTCAGTAATTGTATTTCTTGTGGAAAGCAAGTACCTCATAAAGATTTTCATTTGTACTGTATTTCTTGCCTGGGCCCTGACCACGACGTGCTTCGCTGTCGATTTTGTGCCTTATTTAAACCACGACCTATTCGTTGTCAGTACATTTTCGCTTCTAAATATTTTGGTACTCTGTTCAAAATATTGAACCTTGGGGTCGCAGGCACTTCTGGTTTTGACGTCTATATCAGGGTTAGTCAACGGGAAACTTCCGGTTTTAGAACAAACGGCTTTGTCATCAACATAAGTTAGTATCCCTTGTGGACAGGTGACAGGGGAAGCTAAGTCACAGAAATCAACGAGGAAATCACGTTTCAACAGATGGATTAATAATGAACCGGTTATTTTTAACCATAATAAAGTGAAGCATCCCACTGACATTAACCACCGACTCCGGGACTTTGAAACAAAAATGAGCAAGGTACGAAATTTACAAACTGATAACGCGTACCTTGCTGAATGTATTAAACTACAGAGGGTCCCAAAGGGCCTTCGTATGTATAAACTTCCCAACGGGCTGTCCGTTGGTCAACAAGAAGTAGAGGAATTGTTATTAATGTTTGATAGGCATGGTGTAGAGCTTTTACATTTTATTGTTAAAGTAAATAACAACAAGATTAAGAATCTTTTGGACGAGGTGAATGTTTTAAATGATGAAATTCTGAATGATACAAATTTTGCCACCCTTGAGGCCAGATATGACATGATTTTGATAAAATAGAAGATCAAGTTAAGGAGAATGTCAACAGGAAGATGAAAAATTTAAAAAGAGATGAAATAGAGTACAAGTATAAGGAAGCTTACCCCTTCCTTAAAAGTTATTATGGGTTAAATATGAGTAATGATCAGGAGAGGATAGATGAACAGGACCCTGAACCACCTGGTTATGACTGGAGGAGGGCCAATGAAAACTTACAAGATGATTTTTTTGATGTCGAGGTAGAAGAAGTGTTTGGGCAGGATTACCCCCCATTAAGGAGGTCTGAGCGGATATTCAACCAAAACAGGAACAGGCAAGGTTTTTTTATGGGGGCAACATGTTATCCCCAGGGGTTGAACTCAGAGGGGGAGGAAAAACTTCTGGAACACCCGGAATCAGAACAGGTTCTAGATCTTTTTGAACAAGGCGCACAACCACAAGGTATTATTTCTAGTTTTGGTGGTAAACTACTTAGTTTGAACGGGTTCAATATTTTTAACTATACAAACAGGATAATAACAGAGGACTATTTCTCCTTACTTGAGAAGGGGTTCAGATTTGTTCCAGCTAGAAAACCTGATATTTCTAAGGTACTTATTGATTTTAAACTTTATATCAGGAAAGTCCATTTTCAACTTCTTTTCAAAGATAAAAGGGAACAGTTTTGTAATTATTCAAGGTTTAAGAAAAATAGTTTGTACAACCCTCCTTTACATACCACGTTGGCCCACTATGAAAACATTTGTATGAGAGATATCTCCTATGAATATAAGAAACATAGTAATAATTATGTTAATTTGACTAACACTGAGATGGGGTTACTCAACAGCCTCAGATTATCTGACGGAATACGAATTATGAAGCCGGATAAGGGGGGTGGGGTGGGGTTGTATTGGTTGAGAGAATGGATTATATTAATGACATCATGAACATTTTATGTGACACTGAGAGAAATACCTCTGCTTCTTTGAATGAAATTCACATATCACACAGGAGATTACAGCTGTTTTTAGAAGACAGTTTATGTCCAGGTATTATTAACGAGGATATTATTAACGAGGACATTTCTGAATTTCTTGAAGAATGATTGTTGAATCCCAAAGGTCCACAAAAATGTGGACCACCCCCCATATAGGCTCATAGTGGCTGGCCAGAACAGTTCAAAGTTATCAAGGACTCT
The DNA here is from genome assembly GCF_019279795.1 of Protopterus annectens. Taxonomy (NCBI): domain Eukaryota; kingdom Metazoa; phylum Chordata; order Ceratodontiformes; family Protopteridae; genus Protopterus; species Protopterus annectens. The sequence continues at coordinate 694,929,649 of NC_056727.1, forward strand.
TGGGACTTTTTAACTAGGATTAAGCCCCAGTTTTTGTTTGACACTAGTGGATTTTCAACAATTGACATTGTAGATTTATTTAGTTCAGTCCCCCATGAGGAAGGTTTGGAGTTGTTCCATGAAGCCTTATTGGCATATTCTAAACTAAGTAATACAGTGATCAATTTTGTTATGGAATTAATGGAATGGATCCTTCACAACAACTTTATTTCATTTGAGGATGAGTATTTCAAGCAGGTGAGGGGTGTGGCTATGGGGGCCAGTTGTGCCCCCATTTATGCAAACCTTGTTATGTCCATGTGGGAGAGTAAATACATCTTTACTACTGGATTCAAACAAGAGTGGCTTTTTTGCGGTCATTATCTTGATGACATTTTTATTCTTTGGAAATGTGACAGGTCAACTGTGGATAAATTCATTGAATATATTAATGAAGTATGTCCGTATTTTAATTTTACCCACACATTTGATGAATATACTATAGACTACTTGGATGTTAACATCACCCGAGATCTCCAGTTAAGGCAGTTTTCATCCAGGGTGTACCGTAAGGTCACCTATTTTAACTGCTTTTCGAGTTATCAGAGTCAACACCCCTGTCATGTTAAGAGGAATTTGGTTAGGGGACAAATGATAAGGGGGACAAGAATTTGCTCTACCCTTGATAACTTGAAAAGGGAACTGGGATTGTTGACACAGATGTTTAAAGCAAGAGGGTACCAAGATTGTATGTTGCGACAGATAAATAGTGAGGTGTTGGAAGGTTGGGGAAAGAAATTTGTACCCCTGTTAGGACAAGGAAACACTGAAGTGAATGTAGAACAAACCACCTTGACTGACCTTCAATTGTTGGATACACAGGATTTTCTGAATTATCTGTCCATACAATTTGGTTCATTTGGGAATAAGGTTAAAGACATCTTGTATAAGAACTGAGTTATTTTGGAGTGTAATAATGAATTCACTCAAGCCTTGGGTTTGGGTCCCACATTTTCTTTTAATGTGGGTAATAATTTAAAAACTTTGTTAGAACATCCTGTTACTAGGAGGAACAATAGCGGTACCAAACCATGTGGTAGGTGTAATTATTGCCCCTATGTATTGAACACACGAGAGATCACTTTGGGGGACCCAGTCCACAAAGTTAGGTTAGTGGGGGGTAATTGTAACACCATAGGACTGGTTTATTTGTCTGTTTGCACTGGTTGTAAAGCATACTATGTGGGTAAAATGGAAAGAGCCCTAAAGAAGAGGATGTATGAACACTTGTATGCCATTAACACTCACAACACGAACAATGCCCTTTATAGACATTCCCTTATATGTGGGTCGTTTTCTGGCAACAAATTTGGTATACTTAAGTGGTGAAAAAAGCCAGGGGTGGCAATTGGACTAACAATATTTATAAAAGTGAGCTTAAATGGCAGCTTCGTTTAAATGCCTGGTACCCACCAGACTTAAATGACAGTTTGTCTTTAAAACCAATTTTATTAGAGAGGGCTGCTAACTTATGACATGTTTGTTTATTTTTCTTTTTTACCATTTGTATGTTGATTGTACTATGTCTTTAAAACTTTTTAAGGTGTTAATTGTACTGATTATTTAACTACACCTGTGTAAGGCAGCAGTAGATTTGATAAAGTCTGTTATGGTAGCAGACGAAAGCGCTTATCCAACATTCTGTTCTTGTAGCTGTGCTGCTTTTCGCAAATTGTATTTGTTGCTGCTGTGGATTTTGGCTTTGCATTAAAGCATTTTTATTGAGGACACCTGGTATCTTGTGTTACTGGACACCGCCTTCAAGTGGTTGTTTTTCTACACTTGTTTACCCACTGTGATTTTGCTGGCACTAAACTGATGTCAGTAAAAGTCAATAATTTTATTTCTTGTGGAAAGCAAGTACCTCATAAAGATTTTCATTTGTACTGTATTTCTTGCCTTGGCCCTGACCACGATGTGCTTCGCTGTTGGTTTTGTGCCTTTTTTAAACCACGACCTTTTCGTCATCTGTACATTTTCATTTCTAAATACTTTGGTACTCTATTCAATTATCCAGATATGTTTTCGGTAAGCCACCCGACTACCGACATTCCTAAAAAACGCAAAGATAAAGACAGAGACAGGCCGCCTAGGGCCAAAGCTGCTGATGACGCTTCTCCTAAACTAGTCGCCAGTTCACCGTTACTCAGTGAGGTGCTTTTGCAGCCCCTGATACCCGCTACTCCAGATTCGCAGGCCTCTACTGAGACCCATTCGGAGAGAGATGCTTCAGCTGTGGAACCTGTGGATGTCTCTACCTTGGATGGGTCCAGAGCCGCTGTGCAGGCATTGGCTTCTGAGGGTGTATTCAGGCCTACTGACTTGCATATTAAACTGACGCCGTCTTCTTCTAGGCCTAAAACTCGAACCATGCCTAGGAAACCGACACCCAGACTGCATGGTCAGGTCTCTATGCCTAAAAAACAAATTATAAGAATGGCTGATTACCTTATTACTTTAATCAGGGGAAGCCAACCTTGCCCCTCTAAGAGACCCAGGACTGAATTTGCTTATGATACTTCTAACCAGGATTCTGAAATTTTTGTCTTCTCTGATGACCAGGATTTACCCTTATCTACCAATGAGGATTATGATGCAGAGGACACTATACCCTCTGCTTCCCCACCAGAGGAGTTCTCTTTTGGTGAAACCCTGCATACTCTTAGGGAGCATTTTCACTGGGAAAGCCAGGATTACTCTGATTCTAAAAAGAGGCTTAGAAATGTCTTACTCCTGCCCCAGCACAGGCCTTTAGCTATCCCTCTAGTGCTGGACATTGTTGACGATGCCTTTTCAGAATCTAGCTTGGCCCCTGACTCTCTACCTCCTGCTCCCAGAAAACCTGATCGATATTACAGGGTTCCTGATTCTCACAAGTTCCTTTTTAAAAATCCTACTGCGGATCCTGAGACCATTTCACAGGGACCAAAGGGCAATCCTACCCCCTCTGTTAGAGATTCCAGGGCCTTGGTAGATGGGGTAAGAAGGTATGCACCTCTGCAACCTTGGCCATCAGGGCCTTAAATTGCCAGTTTCATATGTTAAAGTTTCAGCATTCTGCTGAACAGGTTGGAAAACATAATTTGCTCCTATGCTTCAAAGCAGGCTGCATGCACCATCAGTTCTCTGCACTGCCCGTTGGCTTATCTACTGCGCCCAGGGTATTCACAAAGTGCCCAGCTCCAGTCATTGCATTTTGCGGGCAAAGAAATATTCAAATATACCCATACCTAGACGATTGTCTAATTCAGGCAGAAAGCCAGGGCATACTTCTGAATCATCTGGCATTTGTATAAAAGGTGTTAACTTGTCTGGGCTACACCATAAATGAAAAGAAATCACATTTGGCACCCTGTCAACAAATTATATTCTTGGGAGCAAGGTTGAACACAACTTCCCAGATGGCTTTCCTCACGCCAGAGAAGCAAATTCATTTGACAACGTACTTCAAACTGGTGGCCACAAAAACCCTGCTATCTGCAAGGCAAATACCGCAAGCCTTGGGGTTCATGGCCTTGTGCATTCTACTAATTCCATAAGCAAGATTGCATATGAGGAAACTACAGTGGTGTCTAAAAAGCCTATGTTGTCAACATTCTCAGGATCCAGAAGCAATGAATTCCTATCATACCTTGCCTACGGTTAGAATTCCTTTGGTGGGCAGAGGCCTGCCACCAAAACAAGGGACTACCATTCACTCTAAACCCTAACAACAGATGCATCAGACTATGCATGGGGGGCTCACCTGGCAGGGAAGTGCATTCAGGGCAAATGGAACCCAAGTCAAATACACCTGCATATCAATCAAAAAGAAATGTTAGCTGTACAGAATGCTCTGACAGTCTTCAAGGACCACATTCTTCCAGGACAATTAATGGTAAAGACGGACAAACACCACTGTTATGTGGTACTTAAACAAGCAGGGGGGGTGCCCATTCTTACCCCGTTTACAGACTAGCCATAGCTCTGTGGAACACAGCCTTGAGCTACCAAGTGCATCTACAGGCTCAATTCCTGCCAGGAAAACTAAATACACTGGCAGACGAACTGAGCAGAAATCTCATGGACCCACATGAGTGGAAACTGGAACCAAAGATTTTCAACATGTTGATTAACAAATGGGAGATCCCAGATATAGACCTGTTTGCCTCCCCCAGAACTACCAATTGGACAAATTCTGCACAAGGACTCCCCACAAACAAGCTTGGAAAGTGGATGCTCTGTCCTTCAGCTGTAAAAAATCTATCAGTTTATGCCTTTCTTCCTCTGCCTCTCCTCTCCAAAGTACTACTAAAGATCAAACAGGACAAACCAAGGATGATACTGATTGCACCAGACTGGCCACGCCAACACTGGTACCCCCTCTTGCGCAGTGTGTTGCAGCTGGCCCCATGGCACCTACCTCAGACCACTACCCTGCTGTCTCAGCAGGAGAGCCAGATTCTGCGCCCCCACCTTCAAACCCTGAACCTGGCAGCCTGGCTAATTACCTGATCTCTCCATTACCATCCCTCAGCAAACAGGTGTTGGATGTCATTTTGGAGACGAGGAGGCCTAATACTAGAAAATCTTATACCGAAAAATGGAAAAGATACTGTGCCTGGAACCAAACTCAAGGGATGGCCGCAACAGCACCCAATTTACCTCAGATTCTTCAATACTTAACTGAGATGCTTCACAAGGGCCTTTTCTTTTCCTCCATCAAAATTCACGCCTCAGCCATTTCAGCTCATTACAACACAGAACCACCCCTCTTTTCTCACCCACTGCTCAAGCAATTCCTCAGAGGGGCCAAAAACTTAAGAACACCTAGGAGAGCCCCAACTCCAGCCTGGGACCTTAATTTTGTATTGGAAAAACTCACTCTTCCTCCTTTTGAACCAGTTGCAACTTCTTGGAAAACAGCTTTCCTTTTAGCAATCACTTCAGCAAGAAGGGTATCTGAATTACAGGCCCTTATGGCAGTGGAGCCTTTCATCATCTTTCATGTGGACAGGGTGTCCCTCAGGACCAATCCCTCCTTCATGCCCAAGGTGGTATCCAGTGTGGCTCTTAATCAGTCCATTCATTTGCTAACCTTCTTTTCTAATCCACAGAGCAAAGGGGAATGGATACTGGGTAGATGTGCACAGACAACTTAGATTTTACTTGGACAGGACTAAACCTCAAAGGAAATCTGAACAACTGCTGGTTTCATTTGCTGCAGGGGCAGAGGGGAAGGCTATTTCAAAGCAAACCATTTCTAAATGGATAGGCTATTGCATTAATTTCTGCTATAAGCACCATGGAAAACCTATCCCACAGAGGATTAGACCCCATTCAACCAGGGCTGCATCTACCTCTAAAGCCTTTCTCAGAGGTGTCCCTACCAGAGACATCCTAGAAGCTGCTACCTGGAGTTCTGTACATACTTTCACCAAGCATTACCATTTGCCAGTTTTCTCTAAATCCAGAGTTGACTTTGTCACTGCAGTCTTGCAGGGCCTTATAGTTGGTCGTAATGCTATCTAAATCCTCCTCCCATCCTTAGCTTTGGGAATCTACCCAAATGTGATGACTGCAACAGTGAAACACGAAGAGCATAGAACAGTTGTGTACACTTACCATTAAATGTAGATGTTCGAGTGTATTCACTGCTGCAGTCCTGGTTACCCTCCCTCCAGCCCCCTGATTCTTTTGGCTATACCTCTATTCTCCTCTACTATACTTAAAAGCTTTTTGGTGTATTTGCTTTTTTGTTGGAGGTATAACATATGTATATGTATATATATATATATATATATATATATATATATATATATATATATTTAATTGCTTCCCATTAAGAGGGGCACCTGACATCTGGGGCAAGAAAAACTGATGTAATGGCGTCGGCTGCATGCTTTATAAACCTGACGTCACGGAAGATGAGACAGCAACCAACGCAGGACCCAAGACTTTGATAATCAGGCCGACTGAGGGCTACTGCAAGCAGATAATGCAAATGTGATGACTGCAACAGTGAATACACTCTAACATCTACATTTATGGTAAGTGTACACAACTGTACTTTTGTCTTCCCTACCAAACTTTCACAGGAACTATCCCTCGGAGACCCAGTTTGTGAGGAGACACTCTGCCCCAGCTCCCCATTCTGGGACAAGAAAGGGCACTAGGAAACAACAGACCCCTTCTAAGCCTGCTCAAACCCCTACCCAGAAACCTCCCTTTCAGGACAGGGCAGGTAGCCTGTGACTACCTGCCTTCACTGCCACGCCCCCAACACAAGACTCCATTCCTCTGTCTCTAAGGCTCTCTCACTGTCTTCTAGTTTGGCAAAACATCACCTCAGACAGGTGGGTCCTTTCTATCATAGATAAAGGTTACTTTATGACCTGGATCTCTTCCCCTCTCTCAGGGGGATTCCCCAGCCACCCAAAGATCAACTTCCACTTTTCCAGGCAGTCATATAAAGCCTCCTTTCACAAGAAACCATACAACCGGTTCCTCTGGCAGAAAAAGTAAAGAGAATTCTATTCCAGACTCTTCCTACTTCCCAGGAAAGATGGACCCTTGGAGACCTATCCTGGATCTCTCTCACCTCAATCTTTTCTTATAGGTGCCTGTCTTTCATATGCTTACCCTTCAGACCTTTTTTCCTTTACTGATACCACAGGGATTTCTAGCCACCTTGGACTTAAAGGATGCCTACCTCCATATCCCTATAAGGTCCAGCTACAGGAAATATTTATGTTTTGCTGTTGGCTCCTTACATTTTCAGTTCTCACCCTTTCCCTTTGGACTGTCTATGGCTCCGTGGGTCTTCACCAAGTGTCTGGCTCCAGTCATTGCTGTTTGCAGGGTCCAAGGGATTCAAATTTTCCCATACCTGGATGAACTCCTGATCAGGCAGAATGCTTCAGATCCCTTCCGACCCAACTACATCAAGTCATCTCAGTCCTGCAGGCACTGGGATTCAACATAAACTTCCCCAAGTCTAACCTGAGACTTTCCCAGGACTAAGGTTTCCTAGGCTGCAGGATAAGGACAGGATGTCATGAGGGCATTCCTTCCACCCCAAAAAGTGGAAACCATGAGGCAATATCTGGCCTCTATTCTCAAAGCCACTGTTTTGACAGCCAGACAATATCTCAGATTATTGGGTCGTATGACTTCCACTATACCCATGCTGCCTCTGGCAAGACTCCACATGAGGAAATTGCAATGGTACCAGAGTCCACATGGACCCAACACTCGTACCCCTTGTACTTCTGCATCCCCTTCCTTCTTTGCCTAAGGAAGGAGATTCTGTCACGTTTGAACCAAGTCATACTCAACTCAGTACTTCCATTATAGTTCTTTGCACCAGTCCAGGAAATCTATACAAATGCCTCAGATGTGGGCTGGGGGGCTACTTTGAGCAGCCTAAAAATGCAGGGTACCCGGTCACACACCTTCAGGCAGGAACACATCAGCATCAGAGAAATGAGAGCTATCCTGTTTGTCCTGAAACCCTGCCTTCATGCTCTGAAACAAGGTCCCCTGAAATTGTTCACAGACAATACTACAGTTCTATGCTATGTGAACAAACAGGGAAAAACCCAATCTTATTTGCTTTGCAGACTTGCTCTCCAAGCCTGGGACCTGGCAGCCCAACATGGAGTCTCCCTGCAGGCAGTTTACATCCCTTCAGTTCAGAACATTCAGGCAGACACTTTGAGCAGGTCCATGTCACAATCCCACAAATGGAAGTGTCACAGGGATGTGTTTTTTTTTCATAGGTGGGGTACACCACAAATAGATTTGTTTGCCTTCCCTCTGAACAGACAGTTAACACTGTTTTGCACTGTGCTTCCCAGTCTGTTAGCAAGGGCAACACTGATGCCTCTCATGGAAGGAGCTGTTTCTATATGCATCCCCCCTTCCCATTACTTCAGAAAGTTCTACTGAAGATACAGCAGGACAAACCAAACATTTTGCCGATGACTCCATTTTGGCCAAGACAGCATTGGTTCCCACCTCCTTCTGCATTTAGCCAGGGGCAATCAATGCAAGTTACCTCACAGATTGGATCCTCTCACACAGGACAAGGCATCCCAGATCCATCCCCATTTGGAATCTCTAAATCTACCCCTGTGGGTGATAGAATTTTGATCCCTTCTAGACACCTTTACACTGAGGATGTGCTAACAGTCCTGCAGGAGGCCAGGAAACCTAATACTGGGAGATCTTAATTGTCTAAATGGAAGAGATTCTCCATGTGGTGTCTACAAAGACAGCTAAATCCATTTCAAAGAGAGTTGCGCTGTCCTATCTCTGTGAACTCTTGCAAGCAGGGTTGGCATATTCCTCTGTTAAAGCACACCTTGCTGATATTTCAGTCTGTCTGCATCTTGATCCCTGTCTAGATTCCTGTCTCCCTCCAAAGTTATTCCTTAAGTGAGTACTACACCTCAGGCCCCCCAAGAGGCCAGTTCCACCTCCATGGGATCTAAGTTATGTTTTAGAGAAACTCACTGTTGCCCCTTTTGAACCAGCTTCTAAGGCATCCCTGAGACATTGTACCTGGAAAACTGTACTCCTCATGGTCCTTACATCAGCCAGAAGTGTGTCAGAGCTCCAGGCCCTCATGGCAACTCCTCGCTTTCTCATCTTCCACAAAGATAGAGTGACCCTGAGGACCAACACTTCCTTTATGCCCAAGGTGGTCAATGAGTTATCCTTAAATCAGGGTATCCACCTACCCACCTTTTTTTCCTCGCCCCCAAAATGACAGTGAGAGAGTCTTGCATTCCCTTGATGTTAACAGACAACTGAGATTTTACCTTGACAGGACTAAGGCCGTTAGGAAATCGGAGCAACTATTTGTCTCTTTTCACCCCAGAGCTCTGGGAAAGGCGGTGACAAAACAGACCATTTATGCTTGGATTTCCAAGGCTATTTCCTTCTGCTACACTTTCCATGGGACACAACTCAAATCCAAATTTAAGGCCTACTCTACTAGAGCCATGGCTTCATCAGGGGCCTTCTTCAAAGGACTGAACACCACATCCATTCTGGAGGCAGCTACATGGACATCTGTCCATTCCTTTAATAAACACTACAAGTTGGATCACATATCCTGATCCAGAGCGGGGTTTGCTAGGGCAGTCCTTCATGGCTTCATGGAGAACGGTTCCATTCCACCACCCCCTTCTCTGTGAGCTTTGGCACTCATCCAAGAGTTTGGAATACTGCAACATGTGAATTGGACGACATAGAATAGTTGTGTAAAATCTTACCATAACCATAGATGTCCTTCTCTTGCATGTTGCAGTATTCATTCCCTCCCTCCTTTGCCCTTTTTCCATGTAAACTGTTCCTTCTTGGATGACAAAGGACTTGTACAGCTCTCCTGGGACTGAGGTCCGACTAGGGCGTTCATTTCTAAGGAAAGGTATGTGCAGATGTCACTTATATGGCCCATGTTCCCTAGGACACCGTCAGGTGTCCCACGTATCTAGCAGTGAGTACAAACTTTCGTATACTGGCCGGACTTTAGGGTAGCAAGCAGAGGATAACCCAAGAGTTTGGAATACTGCAACATGGAAGAGAAGGACATCTATGGTTATGGTAAGATTTTACACAACTTTTCTTTCATTCTCTAACCTTCAGAATGGGGGAGGGAGGATTTGCATTTTTTTGCATGTATATAAACAATTAAGACATTATATAGAACAAAAAGTATCAGAGTAGCTTTTTTTTTTATCTTTTTACAACTCAAATGGAAGGGAAGCTAATATCTAAGCAACCTCCAAATGGCTAGCACCTGCATTTCTTTCTGCTTCGTAGTACAATGGGAAAAGCTAAACTGGCATATTGTGTCACACGACCAGGGACACAGTGACTGGTGTAGCCTTACTCAGAAAGGTGTGTATACAAACTGTCCTAGAGAACCCACTTCTACAAAATCTTGTACCTCTTGAACCTTGTGTACTCTGGGAATCCTCTGAGTAGTCAGTAATACTCCACCAGTGATCCATATAATGACTGTGGTCCAGTGATGTAGGGAACTTGCCATAATAGTGGATAATTGAGTGGATCCCTGTTGCAGTATAGGTTTTCTTTTGATCTTGTTTCATTGGGGCATCCTGGTGCTAGGGTGGAATACTGTTTAACCTTGTCACCTTTTCCTCTGCCAGACCTCCATATCCACCTTTTTCACAGGGCTTTGAGCCTTCCTTAGGTCTGGATAGATTTGGGGGATCAAGTTTTTAGTGTCTGTCAACCTCTGTCTCTTTCTCAGAGGGGTGGACTGTATTGGACCCTCTCTCTTCTCTGGGCTACTCGGGAACCACCTTCCCTACAGTTTCACAGTCCAAAAGTACTTAAAATTGTGTGGGACGACACCTACTGTATATTGAAAGATTCAAATGGGTTGATATCCCATGAACATGGTCATATGAATAGTGCCAAGTTCTGAAAATCTTGCCAGACATTGTTCCTTCTGCTACTAAACTCCCAGTAGACTGTACTGCTGCCGCAGTAGTCCACTTGCCAATCTTCTGTTATGCAATTTCCTTACACAGTTTTACTTTCCAGTTGTTCATCCCACACAACTCTGATTTGCCCTGAAGACAACATTTTTGAAAATGGAGATGTAAGTTAATATGTACCAAAACAACACCAGAACTGTAAGACACTGGTTTGTCTGTGGGCCATATCCCTCTCTTTTTCTATCCTCTGTTATTTAAGTCTTTTGTCTGCATCATACCTTCCATAGCCATTTGTTTACTTGTGGTGCTTCAGCGGAACAGCGTGAAAGAATTGACAGCTTCCTAAATGAAAGCTTACTTAGAAGTCATTGGCAGGGCCTCACAATAGGTTGATTACCTGTGAGAACATAACATCTTGCACCAGTTGGAACTGTCTGCGACTTAGTGTTAGATTATTACTTATTCCTTTGTTCAAGTGTGTTATTTATATAATTTCCTTCTTAAACAACCTATTATCATAGAAGCTTGCCTTTCCATTTCTGGAAAACATGTGCGTAATGAGTAGCACTGACTTTTTACCAGTAGCTAGTATAAAGAAGTTATTTTTGGGGTTTGGAGTGGGTGGCTGAAGAGCATTGGGCCAACTTACAAGTGAGGGAAATGTGGCTCTCAAGATGTTTTTTTACTGGAATCCAAGCCTGCTTTCGTGAATTAAGATTTGCATTAGACCCTTGTTGATATCCTGGGTATCCAGTGTGCCCCATCATTGTAAACTGGATGACAATTAAAGACAAAGTAGATAATAGGATGCATAATATTTTTCACTTGGCATTGCAGGAGTGATCTGACTGGTATTTTTATTTTACAGCATGGATTTTCAGAAGAATAACCCTGTTCATAAACTAACTGAGGAAGAAATCATGGCTTTTGTATCTGTAAGTAATATATCTTAACTTTGTTTTGCACATTTTTGCTTTGTTATCCTTCTTAATGCAACATTGCCCCAGAAAATAAGATACTAAACTCTGAACTATCCATCATTTTAATGGGAAAACTGTTTTTGTATTAAGTTACTGAGTCAGCCAAAGCTTCACTGTGTAAAATCATTTTATTGTAACAAATGTTGGAGGGTAGTTGGGCCTCAACAGAATGTGAAAATGGAAAATTCTGATTATTAATAGAAATTTTCACCATCTAGTTAACTTGTTCATGTTGTATCTTTATATAACAGTTTATTGTTTTAAGACTTGAAGTAGGTTATTGATTATAGCTTTTGTTTTGTTTTGTTGTAGTGGGATGCTCACATTACAGGGTAGTCCTGTAGGGATTTGCACATCTATTCTTTTTGTTCTGTACAGCCTTTTATCACAGTGCATATACTGTAATCTTGTAGAAACAAATGATTTCTGGTTTCTGTAATGGAGCGATTAGATTCATGAAAAATTAACAGCAGGAGCCTTCTGGAAATAAACATGTTGTGAGATGATGCATTTTATTTTTCCTGCTCTTGCGCTATTTGTAGAAGATGAAATATGAGACGTTTCATTGACTTGAAGTATGTATGAAGAACCATATTTAACTGGTGTGCCAACCTTGTTATTTATTGGAAAGAGATTTTTTTTCTTAAACTGGATATCTTCTTTTTTTTTGCTACCAGATTTGATAAATAAATGCAAGCAAACAAGCTGAAGACACGCATTAAAATGATTAAAATAGTAGGGACTGTTACACACACACTATTAATGGATTTGCTACAGTCTTTAAATCCTTTATTTGTCTGTTATAACCATCTTCCCAGATCAGCATAAGCAAAAATGATGGGATAAGTAGTGGCAACAGTTTAGTAGCATGGAGCCAAGGTATATGTATGTGCAGTTGTAGAAATATGCAGAATATTAACAAGCAGCAGGAACAGCAAAAACTGGAGTGCAACCTTGTAACACTGTTCTACTGTTCGTGTGTAATGTAATATATGCATATGTTTCTGTGCTCTGTATTTGTGTATTATATGTATGTGTGTATGTATGTATCCGTCTGTGTGTGTGTGTGTGTGTATATATATATATATATATATATATATGTATATACATAGGTGTACACACACTGCATATGGGTGTGTGATCGTAGACAAACAGGTAAGACTGTGTGTAGAAAATCAGCATGTAACAAGAATGCAATATGTTTAAAATACAGGCAGGAAAGACTAGTCAAAGATTAAGACAATAGGATTGGAAAGGGAGCATGTAGTGTTAAAAGTAGGTAAGAAAACTGATGTTTGAGTCAGCCTATAAACACTGCCTCACTGCAACATATTTCTGTCATGTATTTTGTTGGGATCGATCCTTGTTTGAGCCCAGACGTTCTGGATTTGATAAAAAAGCAAATGGAAACTTGTATTGTTTCTCACTTTTCTGTCCGTCTCTCTCTCGGTTGTGAAACATCAGCTATGCTACTAACTATGGTAATGCTTGTTAAAAGCCAGTCGTTATGGATTTTTAAAAGCGGAGGAGTTCATTTTTATTTTGCCTTTGTTTGACTGGGCTAAAAGCCTTTTTTTCAGTAGTGGCTCAGGGAAAAAATCTTGGTATAAAAATTATATTTGTACATGAAAAATTGAGTTTATACATTCATTGTTGACAAAAGTAACTCTGACACAGGCAAAAATCGTATTCATTTGCCTAAGCAGCTGAACTTGCTACACTAGTACTTGAAACAGACTGGCAAGAATGTTTGTATGTATGTTCATCCTATCAACAAAATCTCACCAGCTTTTTTTCTATCCATGTCCTGGAGCAGTGCAGGTGGGTCTGAGCTCATGCCATGCTTTTTATCTTTAACAGGCACGTCCATGGTGTTTCTTACTACTTGATTCCAGCACTGCTTTTAAAAATGTATTTGTTTTTCGTTTGCTGTTACTCTCCCCTTATTTCCAATTGTCATATTAAATCTTGCTCATTCTTCTATGTGCTTAGGTGCTTATATGTGTACAACCTTCTTTTCAGGGTTATTTATCAGGGAGGCATTGACGCTCAGACCCACATTTCCTGTTGTCTTCTATCCTGGGTCAGTGAATAGCACAGTCAACCTAAATCAACCCACTAGATTTTTTTAAAGTTTAAGTAAGAAAGTATATGCATATAATTAAACATAATGAAACAGTCCACAACTGGCCAGTCCAAAACAAAAAAAAAGCATTACTGAGAAGTTGAAAATCTAAAAGTGTACACTAACTACATTTAAACTAACTATACTCCTGCAAGCCATTGACTGAGCTGCAAAAGTCTGTTGATGCCTTTTTTTTTTTTTTTTGCAGAGCTGCCCAGGCATACTTAGAATATCTTGTGGCCTACCATGTATATGCGTGGGCAGGCATGTCCCTTGTAGTGAGATATGGATCCAGTAGTGAGCTGTGCTATGTTTGCATTTCAGAAGCATTTTAATGAAATTGCATCACTATATCCGCGGTGGTGCAGCGGTAGTGTTGTTGCCTCACAGCAAGAGGTTCTCCCATTCGATTCTCAGCCAGTGTGTGGGGAGTGCCTTCTGTTTGTAGTCTGCATGTCCTCCCCGCCGGTCGAGTGGCGTTCTGAAAGGCATGCATGAATGGGCGTGCCTTTGTTGAAGGTTGGGTGTCGAGCTGGCAACTCGGCACCATGAAAATCTACTGCCAGTCATTAGCAGACCGGAGTTCTGCTGTGGCGACCCCTAACGGGGAAAAGCCAAAAGACAACAACAACAGTGTACTTGCCACACTATGATAGAAGCCGCAGTCACCATTGTGGTGCTCATATTGCTGTCAGTTATGCAACCATATAATAAGCAGATTTTCAACAGAGGCTATTTGAGTGTACTGCACAGTACAAATGTTCTGCCACAGCTGTGGTAAGGGTAACTATAGGCATTTTGCACCTCCACATACAATATGCGTATTTACCTTATTTGGACATTACACAAGAGCGATTGTAAGACTGTGGGATGGACAACTCGTGGGGAGCTGGAAAGAGGAATGTGGGCAGGCAGGTAAAGATCCATCCATCATGGTAATCAATACAGACGGATGTGTTGGACTGCACAGCCACTGATACATACAGGTGTTTACCTGATGTACATAGAGAAGGGGTAATGTTGCCTTGAGAGACACATACTTGTGTAGACATATCACTGGTGCATGTTACACACATTCTGGCCCTATGCTTTGAATCCAGAGATTACTTAAACAATCCTGTGGTGGTATGTGATTGACTGTATAGTTGCCTGGTAAGGGAGGATTCATTTTGATTTATATTTTTATTTTTATAACTGTTTTTCACTGTTTGTTGAAAGAAAGGGATAGTTTGTAAACAAGACAATTTACTTTAGAGTAAAACAACAAAATATGTCAATTTTCACTGTTTATTGTCAGAAAAGAAATAGATTTTAGCCAAGCAAACTCTCACCATCCCAAGAGACCTAGTCAGCTATAAATTCACACAGACTGCAGAGAGGACAGTTCAGAGCTTATCTGATTAATTAATTTATTGATCTTTACTGTTAAAAAGAGGTACAACCGCGAGCAATTATGAACAGAAGCTACTGCATGTATTAGAAGCCCTCACATAGTACTATGGAACAATATGTAGGTGGACATCAGTGCCATGACTCTTGCTTATTGCCCAAACTAGTCGACACATTGACCTAAGTCAACCATCAAACAACTCAATGATCCAGAAGCAGGGAATCTGCATTATTCCTACCTATCGACTTGCAATCCCTGTCACATCCATGCTGATGCAAAACTTTCCCTTCTGCTGCAGCTGTGTTCCTTGACACTAGTAATGTGCTGACTCCCCAAACATCTGGCCACCTGTCCCCTTCAGGAAGCTGCATGCTCTCCTAAACAGTATACCCAGAGCCCTCCAGACATCCAGCCATGTACTACAGTCTCTTCCGCATCCTCAGTCTGTCGCATTTTCCACATATGTGATGTAGACATTTCTGATACCTGTCACTATGCCATACCTTTTTTGGGCAAATGATAACTGTACCCTGTCCATTCCACTGCATTCCATGGATTAGGTGATGTCTGATGCACAGTATGGCAGTCAATGCCCAGTACTGTATCAACTGGGTATAATATTGCATGCATCAGTTAAAATGTTTGTTCTGGCCTATAGTTGTTTGCCAGATGTTACATCTTTGCCAGAGCCACAGCATGCTGCACCCACCTCAGCCTCTACTGGGTCCCCCTGAAGACTGTTCTGATGATTCCTCATGTGGCCCCTTCTCCCTTTGCTGGTTTTAGTCTCTCTGGTCCTCTGATATTCATCCCCTGCACTAGTTGTCTGTATACCACCACATTGTGCAACACTGCACAGATAACAAATGCATTGCTGATACCTCAGCCTTGGTCTGTGGTTTACTTATCAGTGTTATGAGCAGTGGCTGCGGGGAATCATGGGAACTGCGTGAATGGTGCTCAGATGTACTTCATATAATACCCTGTGCACTTCATATCACCTGTCTGTAGATGGAGTTGAAATTCTTCCGCTTAATATATTGATGCCCATGTGGACTAGGCAGGGACTTGATGGTAATATGAGTGCTTTTACTGGTCTCTAGAATCTCATTGAAACAGGCTATGTCATAGAATTGTGTTTCTCTCGTCTACTGTGTGTGGGAACCTTATATGCTATTCCACATGCTGCAGCATGACATCAAAAAATTGATCTAGTGTTTGTGAGGTAGATGCCTATGAAGCACCCACCTTGTCCCCTTTTAGCTGCTGCATTGTCCATGTAGCATGAGTGGTCAGTGCTATATATCAATCCCTGTGGAACTACATTATATTCCGTGCATTCCATGAGATTCCATGGTAGGACAGCACATGTCTGCAAGTTGCTATGCGGTTTCTATGCCCACAAGATAGCTATGTTCTTATCGGATTAGATGCATTTCTGTCTGTCTGTGACAGGGAGTGTGACTGTTAGCACAAACGCAGGTCACAATGAGAACAGCTCTTAAATGCTAGCCAGCTAATGAGGATGCTACTTCCAGCATCTTACGTGATCTCTGAAGCAGCTTCAGTGGTGTAAAGGGATAAAAGCCCTGACTATGGCCCAGGTAACTCTAATTTTATTTTGTGGCCCAGGTCCTTGACAGAGCTGGCAAGAACAATCGGTGTGCCTACCCTTGGTGAGGGAGGCTGGGACAGTCGTGTGTTGTAGGAGTCCTTTGCAGTAAAGAGGCGGGTCCTTGACCTGAGGACATGCATGTGACGCACCCAGCCATTAGTTGGTGGTAGCCTTCATTGAGCAAGTGCATGGGAGCATGTATTTGGTAGGGGAAGGTGTTATGGCTCCTGCGGTGATAAGGATCACATGCACACCTCACCCAGGGGAGGGCTTAGGCCAGAATAAAACATCTTTATTGCTGGGATGGGAGGGGATGCATGTAAACATTATGGCTGGCTAAATTTTGACTTCTTGGGCAGCTCTAGAAAATGAACTTAAGTCCCGTTGTGGAGGGTTTGATGGTCAGCAGGCATGGGGACAAGGGGACAAAAAACGTAACGAATAAATCTCATCTCTGTCTGTCTGTTCAGCAGGAAATTACATGTACAAACTTGATGTGTAAAGTGTCTTGTTATACTATTTTTGTGTGTGTCTGATTTTCACTGCCATGTTTTTCCTTATTTGCATTTGGTCTCATTTCCGTAATATTGCTCATTTGCTTGTTATGTGGTCAGTTGTTTCTGAATCCCAGCTACTGTGTGAACTGTATAAATCCCTGTTTATTAGTCAGTCTGTGTGTTTATGTTCTCCACATGGATTGCTGTTCAACATTTATTTCAAGCTATAAAAATAAATAAATCTGATGTGGTTAGGTGGGTGAGTGTGTGTCAGTGTGTGAGGTTAGCTTGTGCAGTATGTGAAATATCTTATACCATATCTTTAGGAAATGAATCCCCATTTCTCACAGACCATCTTCTTTAGTCATCAGCTCAGTTTTTCATTTAGTGCACACACTGCTGTTATGAATAATTTGAACTAATACCTGTCAGCTGCTTAAGTAAGTGGGGCTGTATTGGCACTGTATCTCCTAGTTACTGGTTTGCCATGAGTTTAGATATTTTTTTTTTGTTTTTGAGTACTGTGAGTCTTCTGTTATCACATTTTAAGTTTGTGCTTTGTTTTGTGAAAGCTGAGCTGAATAGTTCAACTCTGGACCTGTCTGTTTTTCGCAAATTGTCAACTGTTTGCAAAAAATGTCACAAACAATGAGGAAAAATTCAGTGTATATACAAAAACATGACGAATGAGAGTCCAGCATAAAAGTCTGGTAGATACAGACCTTTCCTTTTTGATTGACCCTGTTGGGATTTTTGAACTGGTTGAAATGAGGATCAGCATGTCAAAATGAGTCAGCAGCTAGCAGCTGAAGTTATGGATGTAACACAGGACGAAAAGGAAAAAATAAACCTTCAATTTAATATGTGGCAAGTACTCCCATCACAGAAATATTGCAACTTACTATGGTATGTTTATAGAGAAATGCCCTCCTGGTCATGATGACTTGTAATACATCAGACAGGTGACAGAGGATTAAGGCTGTGAGCTGTTAAACAAGTTACTTCCTGTGGTTCAGGGGTTGAGCCCTTGGCCTTTATTTGCCTATTGTGGATCCTGAGCAAGACACTTAACCAGACATTGCTTTGGGGCATTTGGGACTTTGTGCTAGGATCCTTAATGGTCTTCTGGACTGCATGCCTAGCACCTGTCTATGAACCAGAATTTCAGCAGAAGAGGAAGAGGCATTTATAGTGATGTCCTTATATTTTAATGTTGCAGTATTCTTCAGTATTCTTTACATGTGGGATCCTTCACTTTGGGAGACTGGACATCTGGCCAGTACACCACAGCTTTTAAGTACTGCTTGTACATGAGACGTCACAACAATGGCTTGAGTACATCGGCCATAAAAGCGATTTTTGCTCTTACAGTCCTGAGAACTTCTCTGCCACAGTCTGAATGCTATCTTCAATCGTTAGATCTGTTCGCCCGAGTCATTTGCTGCTGGTCTACTTTTCAGATATGTATCCTGTTTGGGGGGGGGGGGGTTCTTTTTTCTCTTGCTACTGCTGTCTGTTGTGAGGGTTTCATGTCATCCAGGAAAGGCAACTGCAATGTGGGAGCCAGATTCCACACAAGGATAGCCACGAGGTACGTCTCTTTTGTTTGGGGCCTAAGTACGACCATACTTCTTGCTCTGTTTGCCAGGCCTTCATCCTTAAGACCCTACATAGCCGTCTTCATCCCTTAAGATTTATTTAGAAAATCAGCAGCTGTAGCAGTTAGCTAGGGATGTTATGGAGGGTACGTCTGGGACTTCTTTCGAGCCTGTTTTGAAGATGAAGGTTAAGAAGCTGGGGCCTGAATCTTCAGCTGCACCTTCTACCTTTGATGTGTCTTTCAAGGTCAGTGACCCAGAGGTTGGCTTGGGTTCTTTGGTGGGTACCACATCGGACGCATTTACGGAATCTGCCTTAGGCACGTCCTCTGAGGCCATTCAGACATTCGCATCGGATGGTCAGTGGGATCCAAGGCTCATTATTTCGGAAAGCCCTAGGGATATTCTTCAGTTACTAGACACGGAGGATATTCCAATTAATGTTGTTTTGTGCAGGCCTACATCGGGTCCCTTCACTTTCCATCAGGCTGATGTCAGGTTAAAAAAAAAGCAGAAAACCAAGCACATTTCTGCAGCTAAGACTCCACAATCAGATTGGGAAACTTTTTCTCAAGGCTTGATTAATATAATCATGGCTCTTAAGCTTCCTTCATCCGATTCTGTTTCTTCTTTAACTTCTTCCCCACTCAAGAGAGTTAGAGTGCTGAAATCATGTGAGGATGACTGTTCTGAGGATGAATCATTGGCCTGTTCACTCAAATTCCAACCCCCCTTGAATATGTTTCACCTGAGGAAGAGTCTAATGGCACAGATTCCCCAGTGGAAGAGATCACATTTGGGGAAACCTTAGCTAAAATATGGGAATTCTTTAACAGGGACTGCTCTCAGATTTCTGATGTGCAGAAAAGATATTATGATTTTTTGCAAGTGGATTCTTCTTCCCCTTCTGCTATACCTCCAGTCTTACCAGACTTTTTGGATGCTTTTTCATCAGCATCTAAGACACCAGACTCTCAGGACCCTGCCTCTAAAAGGCCTGGTCATTTTATAAAGTGCCAGAAGACTGTAGATTTCTTTACAGATGTCCTTCAGCAGATCCCTGCAGTGGTTTCCCTTGCTTTTGACAAAACTTCCAGGCTATTGCTATCCACCAAGCTTCTGCCTTCTTGATAAGGATAGCAAGACTATGGAAAGAGTAGGGGAAAAAATGTATACTTCTGCAGTCTTAGCTTTCCATGCTATAAATTACCAAGCCATATAACCAAATATGCTTTGGCTGTTCTTTCTCAAGCCTCTCAAGCAGTTTCTCACCTCCCAGACTCTGATGTTAAAACTCAGCTGATGTCTCTGTTAGGAACAACTTCTTAGGTAGTTTGCCACTCCATTAGATGCAGCTATGATGCAGCAGAAGCATCTTCCAGGGCATCTGCATCTGGCTCTTTTCTTAGGAGGTAGTTGTGGTTGAGGCTTCAGCCACTTTCAGATGATATCAAAGCAAAATTAATAGATGCTCCCTAAGTTAACAGTGCTTTGTTTGGGACTGCAGCTGCAGATTTGGTTAAATCTTTGAAGGAGAAAGGCAAAGAACTACAGGGCTTAAAACATAATCTTTGTTTTGCCTGTCCCCAAATTTCAGAGGAATTGTCCCTCAAAGACGTATTTTGGTAGAAAGCAAGTTCACCTACCCATTTCTAAAAACAAAAGAAAGCAGGAGAGCTCCTCAGTCTTAGCCCTCTCAGCCAATTCCTGCCCAGAAGCAGCCCTTTCCAGACAAGCCTTGTAGTCTGTGACTACCACACTTATTTCAGTCTTACTGCTCTTTCTCTACGTCTTTTCCTGTCTCTTCCAGTTTGGGAAATTATCACTCAAGATTCATGGGCTCTTTCTGTTATCAAACAAGGGTACTTCATGCTCTGGAAAACTCTTCCTCCATTCATGGGCATTGCCCAACCATCTCAAGACCAACTGCATCCATTTCCACAGGTACTTCAGGAGTTGCTACATCAGGGAACAATTCAAGTTCCTGCATAACTTAGGAGAAGAGGGTTTTACTCCAGAATGTTTCTCATACTCAGAAAAGACTGCCCATGGAGACCCATTCTGGATCTTCCTCACCTAAGTACTTTTGCGAAAGTTCCTACCTTCCACATGCTGTCCCTGCAAACCAGGTTTCCTCTTACTTTTCCTCAGTCTTACATGGCCTCTCTGGACATCAAGGATGCTTATCTTCACATACCCATTTATCCTCTTTACAGGAAATGTTATGTTCCTCTAGTGCTTCATTGCTTACTGCAGACTTCAAGGCATCCAGGTTTAGCCTTCCCTGGATTATTTTCTTTTTCTAGCTCCTTGTCCAGTGACCCTGGAACAAAATCTACAGTTCACTATTTCTCTTCTGCAAATGTTGGGGTTCACAGTAAATTTCAAAAGGTCCTTTCTTTCCCCCTTCCAGGACCACATCTTCCTGGGGTGCAGGTTGCTGACAGATATGCTGGCATCTCTGCCTCCTCCATACGTTCAGTCTCTCATTTTTTACTTCAAATCTTCTCCCTCTTCCTTCTCTTACGGCCAGGGAGTTTCTCAGGATCCTGGGTTTCATGGTATCCACCATTCCCATGCTACCTCTGGCCAAACTTCACATGACAAGTTTCAGTGGTGCCTGAAATCAGTTTGGATGCAGCATGTGCATCCACTGGAGTTTGTGGTTCCTCTTCTCCCTTGTTTCAGAATGGAACTCCTTTGGTGGATTAAGTAGATTTCCCTGAACCCAGGCCTTCCTTTGCATCCTCCTCTTCCTACTCAGGAGTTGTTTACAGATGCCTCCGACCTAGGATGGGGAGCCAACTTGGCTTCCATGAAGGTACAAGGCCTTTGGTTTCCTCCTCAAAAGGAGGACCATATCAACATAAAAGAAATGAGATCTCTCATTTTAGCTCTTCAAGCTTTCCATCCACTTTTCCATCCAGGATCTCTAAAACTGTTTCCAGACAGTATCACAGTTATGTGGTATATTAACAAATGGGGAGGGGGAAGAATTCATACCTTCTGTGCAGGTTAGCTGTCATAGCTTGGGAACTGGCAGATCAGTACCATGTGACTCTTTAGGCAGTTTATATCTCCTCCAGTCAGAATTCGGTCACAGACAATCTGAGCAGGTCTGTGATACAATCCCACGAATGGATGATTCACATGGATGTGTTTCTGGACATTGTCCACCAATGGAGTGCTCCTCAGGTAGATCTGTTTCCCTCCCCTTTGAGCAGACACCTTCCTCTCTTTTGCGCCATAGTCCCAGGTCCTCTGGTTTGGAAGGTGGACACCTTTCAATTTCTTAGAGGGGGTTGTTTCTTTATGCATTTCCCCCTTTTCCTACCATTCAGAAAGTCCTGTTCAAGATTTAGCAGAGCAAACCAAAAATCCTGCTGGTGACTCCTTTTTGGCCAAGACAACACTGGTTCCCTCTTCTGCATTTAGACAAGGGCAGTCATCACAAGTTACCTCTCAGAGTGGACCATCTCACACAGGACAAGTGATCTCTTATCTAGCCACATCTGTCAACTCTCCGTCTGACTCTGTGGGTCATAGACTTCTGATTCCGTTCAGACACCTTTTTTCTGAGGACTTGTTTAGGGTACTGCAGGAGGCCAGAAAACCCATTACTAGAAAGTCATACTTGCCTAAATAGAAGGAGGTTTTGATTTGGTGTCGTTCATGCAATCTGGATCCACACTCTGTGGATGCTCTATTGATTCTTTCATACTTATTTATTTAGTTATATATTTGTTTGACATTTGTTTACCAGGGTGGTTTGAGTGGGTCTACAGCACCCATTGTCACTGGAGGCCCAGGGAGAAAACCTCCACATACAGTGCAGTGCAAGTACTTTATAGTCCAAAAACAATACAATTGATATACAAAAATAAGTTGATAGAATGTAAACTAGGTTACAAGATATACTACACATCTGGGCAATTCTATAGAATTATATTATTAGACAATGTTAGTCATTCTAACAACATGTTCATAGTGTATAAGTAGATAGTGTACAAAAGTAGTACAGTGTATGACATTGATTGTTGTAGTACATGAACGATAAAATGTTGGTTTCAGTTAGGAAAATAATAGCAGAAGAGTTAGTGATGCAGAAATATAGTGAGAGTTATGAATAGAGGCAATACAGACTGAGCAGTAGCTTAAGGATATGGTATAGAAACAGAGAAGGAGTTACGAGAGACATTAGGGTCTTTGTAGAGTGTGAAGGAAGGAGATGCGACAGAAGAAGAAAATGAAGCTAGCATGGAAGAAGAGAAAAAGCTGAGCATTAGGCTGGATTTATCCAGGAGCAAAGCCATGTATTTTTAGATGATTTTTTAAAGAAGCTTTAAAGCGGGTTAGGCCATGCATAGACTTGGTAGAAAGAGGTAGTGAATTCCATAGTTTAGACACAAAATATGAATACAGAGGGTGACCTGTTTTTTTGTGGATTTTGAGATGGCTAAAAGATTTTTGTCTTCTGATTGTAGGGATCTGTTTCATTTATAAGGTGTGACTAAGTTGGCTAGCACAGGGCAGGCAGTAGGCTTGAAAATAACGTTAGTTGGGTAGTTCAAGTCAGTTTAGTTCTAATGGCACTTTACAGTAATGTCTGATATTTAGAGTTTGTGGTAAACTGAACTACTTTGTTGTAGCACTGTTCCATCTTGGATAGGTTAGAAGTTTGTAAATTAGTGAGGATAGGGGCACTGTAAAGACGGGAGGGAAGTAAGAAGGTTTTTGCTAGGGAAATTTGGTTGGTGTAGTTAAGAAATGTTTGTATATGGGAGTCCCGATTTTTCATGAGTTTTCATTATATTTTGCCGTATGTGGTGGGCGAAGGAAAGTTTATTGTCCATGATTACTCCTAGAAGTTTGGATTCCTGCACTTTTTCTATGATAGAGTCTTGTCAGATGCAAAGATGTTGAAATGATCAATGACAGCAGAGGTGTTTTTAAGGTGGAAGAGTACTGATTTAGTCTTCTTTGGATAAAGAAAAAGTTGGGCTTTTCTTAGCCAGAATTCGACTGCTGTAAAGGACTGTTGAGATTTTGAAAGCAGTTCTGGTAGTGATTGAGCAGTGCAGATTATGATGGAATTGTCAGTGTATTGAATGAGGGTCCCAGGGTGAGAGGCACTGTGAAGGTTGTTTGTGAAAATGTTGAAGAGTAGGGGTCCTAGGATGGAGCCGTCGGGGACTCCCAATAGGGTTGTGGAGAAAGGGTGAGAGTTTGTTGGACCATTTCATTGCTTGTTTACGATCCTTGAGGTAGTTCTGAAACCATTTTACTGTGTTATGTGAGAAGCCTAAGTTAGTGTGTTCTGTAGTAGGGGGTGAGAGACCATGTCAAACGCCTTAGAGAGGTCAAGGAATACTGAGGTTGCATAGCATCCTGCATCTCTGGCCTTATTCATGGTGTCTGTAAAGGATAATAGGGCTGTAGATGTGCTGTGGCTGAGTCAGAAACCATGTTGGGTTTGGGTTACAAGATTGTTTTGCAATAGGTATTGCATTATCTGCTGATGGATACTTCTCTCGAGAATTTTGGGTATGGGTGACAAGATGGATTGTTGTTGTTGTGTCTTTCGGATTTTCCCAGTTAGGGGTCGCCACAGCGGAACTCCGGTCCGCTAATGATTGGTAGTTGATTTTTACATGCCGAGTTACCAGCCCTGACGCACAACCTTCAACGAAGGTATGCCCATTCACGCATGTCTCCACGCAGAAGACGCTCTAGCTGAGAATTGAACCGAACAGCATCTTACTGTGAGGCGACAACGCTACCGCAGCACCACAACCGCGGGTGGTGACAAGATGGATATAGGATGGAAATTGGTTAGTTCAATAAAGTTGCCTCATTTGTGGGTGGGGACGATGTGACTTTGTTTCCATGTGGTTGATACTTCTGATTCAGATAAAGACCTAATTGGGAGGTGATTGAGTTGGCAGCCAGTTCGAGGTAGTATGGTGGAAGATTATCGGCCGAGGTGGAACAGGGTTTTAATTTTTGTAGCATTTTCTTTATGGTGTTTGTGGGTATGGGCAGAAATGAGAATGGAATTTGTATGATATTTTGAGTGGGGGGTTATTAATTCTAGGGTTAGAGGTTGTAGATGGTATAGGACTGGTGCCTAAATAGGTTGAAGGGTGGGGGGGTCCAGTGTTAGGGTTGTTAGTAGGTCTGCTATTCATTTTAAGAAGTGCTTGTTAAAGTTTTTGGCTATTTGTGATGGAGGGGTTATCAGGTGATGGTGTGTGATCTCTGTTTGCCACAGGGTTAAGTAGAGTAGATATGGAGCCCAAATGTTTTGGGGGTGATTTTATACTGGAGTTAAAGCTGGGAATAGTATAATTTCTTATCTTTGTTGATTCATTTTGTAACTTTGTTACATAATGTTTTGAAGTTGAGATGGTTTTGTTCGTTTTTGTTTAGTTTCCAGGTTTTCCAGGCTAGGTCCCTTTGCTTCATCAGCTGTTCACATTCCTTAGAGAGCCATGAGATTGAGTTCTTTTTGATTCTTTTCATGCAAATTGGGGGGCTAGAATGTTTAGTATGTGAAGGAAGGTGTTATTAAAGTATAGTACGGCATCATTAAGGGGTAGTAGTTTATGGGATGTCCAGTCTATTTCAAGTAGGAGATTGTTGAATTCCTAACCGATTTTACAGTGTATACTCTTAGTTGTTGGTAGTTTGTTCTAATGGCATAAACTGGCAGATGATCACTCAGGGAAATCGTGTACCTGAAGAAGGATAATTGGTGGGGTGAGATACTAGGATCCACTGTAGGGTAGATTGGCAAGTAAGATCTTTGCTGTATCAGCAGCTGTCCATTCCCTTCAGCTCGTGGTGCATCTCATTTGACCACTGTCCCTGCAAACGGGTTCTCTCTCAGTTCCCCACATGCTGAATCCTTGGCCATTGACCGCATCTGCAGTGAAGAAACCAGACTCAAGGGCTTCAAAAAGACAATAAGTTACTTGACCACTGTCTCTGTGAACTGGTTCTCTCTCAGTCCCCCACTTGCTGAATCCTAGCCCATTGACCGCATCTGCAGTGAAGAAACCAGCCACAAGGACTCAAGGGCTTTAAAAAGAAAAAAAGTTACTGTAGGTGTCTAGCTGCGTTTCCCTCTTAGCCTGCTACTGTAGAAAGTACCTGGTCTAAAGCAGAAATAACTGGCTCTATCCACGGCTAGGGACAGCAGCTGCTCCCCACCCCCATCAGCTGTAAATACATTCCCCAGTTAAACTTTTTCTTTTTAGTTATCAGTACACCAAAATAAAGCTCTAGGTGAAAAAAAAGGTAACCCAATAGATACACTGAAATTGCCCACTTGTAAAATAGAGGCAAAAAGGTACTCAAACTGCCTTTTTTGTCTGCTTCAAACTAGGTTTCTACCCAGAAAGGACACAGCTGAAATCAGGTCTATAGATTGTTTTTCCCTCCTAGATTCTAATAACTCAGTTTGGCTATTTAGACACTTACCCTACAATCTTTAGCCTGAGGGGTTCTAGCTCGCTCCATTCACTACACTCACTTCGCTTCTCTCCTTGTCCCCTATTTCCACCTGCCCCCAGTACCTCTACATTTATTCTTAGCCTTAACCCCACTCCTAATTACCACCAATTAGCCTACACCACTGGTCACCCCCTCCCCCTACGTCCAGCACAATCATGCTTCTACCTAATATAATAACAATCCTAACCTGCGTAGTTCTAACTCACATTACATCCTACCAAGGCTCCACAGTCACTTGCCCCAACAACTTCCACTGTACTCTCTCAACACCCTCCCTCAAACACTATAACTACACAACCCCTGCCACCAAAAACATCCTCCTAATACACACACTCCATTACCAAACACCTAACACACTCAAAAATAAAATTTCCCTAAGATACCGTAAGCAATTTACTATGTATATAAAACATCCTAAACACTCTCTATAAACTAGCCCTCACTGGAGACATCCATCCAAACCCTGGTCCTCCCAAATCCAACCCAGTCACAACCCCCCCCCCCCACAACTCAACTCCTAGCCAACAAAAAACAACAGACCTACTTATAATGTCCCTAAACATCAGAAGCATATGCAATAAAATCCAAGAACTACATGCCAGCATAAGCATATATTCCCCAGATATTCTCTTCTTAAATGAAACCTGGCTCAGACCTCACATCAGAAGTGAGGAAATACTTCCACCTGAGTACAACATCCTTTCCATAGACAGATTGTCCAAAAAAGGAGGTGGTGTAGCATTTATATTTAAACACCACCTCAATATTCAACTCCTGAACACATCTGCCTCTCACCACAACAATGAAGAAATCCTTTATGCCAATCTCAAACTAAACCCAAACAAAACAATCAATATCATAGGATTCTATTTCCCACCAGGGCAAAATATTACATCCCTATAAAATCTCTTGAGCTGGGCTACTCTACCCCAGGAAACCACCATTCTCGCTGACTTTAACATCAACTGGCTATCCTGTAATGACAATCTCCCAGCCATTCACCTTAATCTCCATGGGTTCACTCAACTCATCCAATCCCCTACCCGAATCAACAAAAACCCTAACAATCATACCTTACTTGACTGGATCCTAGTCAACAAAGCCCTTCACTCCTACCTAGCAGGCTGCTTACCTAACAGTCTCAATGACCACTCCCCCACTTTCCTAATTCGGCACCAGACAAATTCTCAAGGCCATTATCCACAGGCAAATAAGGAACAAGTCCAACTTCAACCCCAACTCCTTCATCTCCTCCCTGCAAAAAATTAACTGGTCAACACTAAAATACCTCAACCTAGATGAGGCAGTCCACTTCAACAGTAACTTCCTTTCCATCCTAAACACCCATGGTCCTGTAAGAAATGCCAAAGTCAGATCAAGGCATGCCCCATGGTTACAAAAGACTACCAGAACCCTAATGAAATCCAGAGATAAGGCCTGGGAGCACTGGCTACCAACAAAAAATAACTCATATAGGCAATCATTCCTTGAACTGCGCAATAAAGCCAAAAAGCAAATACAATTAGACAAATCCCTGTACCATAAATCCACCCTAAACTCTACCAACTACAACCGTAAGCAATTCTTGTCCACTATTAACACTGTCCTCCACCCAGGGAAGGTTGATTACCCCCAGCCGTGCATTCCCCCTTCCTCCAGCAGTATTGCTGAATCCTTCAACAAACACTTCACTGAAACTATAACACCTCTAAACAAACAACACTTCCCCTACAACAGCCCCCCAAATCCTAACCCTGACCCCCCACTCCACTTTTCTTCTTCACCTCAGTACCTACCTCCAACATAAAATGACTGTTGTCAAAACTTAAACCCACCAAACTCGCAGCTGACAACCTCCCCTCTGAATACTTGAAAATTGCAGCTGATACACTAGCCTACCCATTTCAATTCTAATCAACCGTTCCATAACCGAAGGCTATGTTCTCTCGATATGGAAAATATTCCACATCATTCCCCTCCACAAAGGCACCCCCTCCACCGACCTCTCCAGTTACCGCCCCATTGCTATCCTCTCCCCTCACTTCAAGATACTTGAAAAATGTATCAGCACCCAGGTCTCCAACTACCTCCTAGCTAATAATCTCCTCTCCAAAACCCAACATGGTTTCAGGCCATATCACAGCACTAACTCTGCTCTGCTCTCCTTCACCAGCACTATACTTCATCACAAAAACAATGGCCTCTTCTCTACTGCCATATTTTTAGATCTCTCAAAGGCCTTTGACATAGTATCTCATGCGCTACTACTCTCTACTCTCCCCTGTCCCCAACCTCTCCTTCTCACAATCAGCCTGCAACTGGTTCCACAGCTATCAACATGGACGTCAGCAATCAGTAATCTGGGATGATAACCTATCACCTCACCTCTCAGTTACTCTTGGAGTTCCCAAGATTCTATCCTTGGCCCTTTGCTATTCTCACTTTTCACTAACAACCTACATACTGCCATCACACAAGCAGCTCTTCTACAGTACGCAGATGACTCTACTCTCATCTGCTCTGCCCCCACTCTACCAGAGCTACAACAAATCACACAGGAATCATTATTTTCTGTAGAAAGCTGGCTATCCAGTGCTCAGCTCCTACTCAACCCAAGTAAGACAAAACTTCTGTTCCAGCCTTCCAGTCACCCAAAACACCCCCCACTTCAACATTCTCACCAAAGACAATACCATTATCTCTCCATCAGAACACACAAAATTACTCCGTGTGGAAATAGACAGATTTGACACTCACATCTCTCACAATAAAAAAGTTCACAAGAGATTTGGTACATTATATTGAAGCTGCCAATTCCCAACCAAGACGGTTAGAATCTCCATAGCCAATTCCCAGTTAATCTCCACCCTACTCTATGCATCCTCCATACTTACCAACCTTAGACAGACAGACCTACACAAGCTGGATGCTTGTTACAACAAAATTGCTAAATTTACCACTGGATCCTCGTACCGCAGCCATCATTGTATCTCCCTTAAAGAACTAAACTGGCTAGAACTCCCACAACTGCTTCACTTTTAATCAACTCACCCTTGCTCATAAACTTATTAACCACCCCATAACATCCCTTCCCTTCAAACCCTATCACTCCACTAGGCCCCTAAGATCAAGCAACAAAAATCAACTCACTGTTATCAAACCCAAAAACTCAGCAGGAGAAGCCATATTTTCATGTACCATATCTAAACTTTGGAACAATCTTCCACCCTCTATAACTACTCTACCGTCCAGCAGCCTTTTCAAGACTGCACTCAAATTCCACTTAAATTTGCACTGGCTTTGTCCTTGTTCTAATCCAGACTAACAGCCCCACCCAAACTCTTAACCTAACTATACTACCGCCACTACTAACCACAATCAGAATTAGCTAGTTGTCTTTGCATACTTTAAAATCTTGTCCGACAACTTTACTAATATAAATGACAAGAAACTATCTTAACTTGCAATATTTACTGTGTATACTGTTTATAATCAATATCTTGTTATTGTATTAAAGCTAACAACCTGTA
This sequence comes from Protopterus annectens, assembly GCF_019279795.1. Lineage (NCBI taxonomy): Eukaryota > Metazoa > Chordata > Ceratodontiformes > Protopteridae > Protopterus > Protopterus annectens. The sequence continues at coordinate 694,959,392 of NC_056727.1, forward strand.
ATTTTGTTTACTATTGCTGCAACTTTGTATCTCCATTTATCATGCACATGATGTGGAGCTTTTCTCCCTGGGCATCCACTGAAAAAAGACCTGCGTCCAGTCAGAATTTCCCAGTAAACAAATGTGAAATAAAAAGAAAATAAATAAATAAAATAAAATCTTGTTGGACTATTGATAAGCCGTGAAAAAACATATTTATGGAGGAGTTGGAAGCAGTGGTCTGCCAGTCTATATAAATGTCTCCTAAGATTATTGTTTCATGATTTATTGTTTGGGATGTCCAGAATAATGCATCTTCCAACACTGGTATATTGTGACCTCTTTTTGTTGTGTTGAGGTTCAAAAAAGAAGTTAGTATCTCAGCATTAGAAAAGCTGGGTATATTATTGTTTAGAATGAGTTGCTCAATGATGGTTTGGTTTGCTCCTCAGTGAAGGTTCGTCAGTCATTTTGTTTCCCCCTTTGGCTTCTAGGTTAGAGGTTAAATTCTTTCTCAAAGGCAATCTTCACATTAGACCTCCCAGGAAACCCGTTCCTCCTCCTTGGGATTTGAATTTTGTTTTGGAGAAGCTGGTTATGGGTCCATTTGAATCTGCAGCTACAGCTACCTTGCAACACTGTACTTGGAAAACTGTTCTGTTACTTGCTTTGACTTCTGCCAGAAGGGTATCTGAACTTCAAGCCTTAATGGTTCCCCACCTTTTCTGATTTTCCATAAAAACAGGGTCGCTTGCGTATTAACCCTTCCTTTTTGCCCAAGGTTATGAATGAGTTGGCTGTTAACCAGTCTATTCATCTACCCACCTTTTTTCCTTCTTGTAAGTCCTCTAGTGAGAGAATTTTACACACATTGGATGTGCATAAACAACTCCGATTTTATTGGGATAAAATTAAGGCTATCGGGAAATCTGATCAGCTCTTTGTTTCTTTTCATCCCAGGGCTCTGGGATTGCCTGTTTCCATGCAGACTATTTCCTGATGGATTTCAAAGGCTATTTCTTTTTGTTATGTTTTCCATGGGAAGAGCCTCCCTTTTCCTGTTAAGGCTCATTCTACTAGAGCTGTGGCTTCTTCGTGTGCTTTCTTAAAGGGTTTGGATGCTAATTCCATTTTAGAAGCAGCTACTTGGACTTCTGTACATACCTTCACCAAGCGTTACAAATTGGATGGCATCTCCAGATCTAGAGCTGGTTTTGCTAGAGCCATTCTTCATAGTTTTCTAGAGAGCTCTTCTACTCCTTACTCCTCCCAGGTGTCCTGCTAAGCTTTGGTACTTTTCCTTATGCAGAGAATGCTGCAGCATTATAATAGAAGGACGTAGAATAGTTGTGTACAGTCTTACCATAATCATAGATGTCCTTCTCTTCTATGTTGCAGTATCCTATCCCTCCCTCTTTCCACCCTGGTGCTTGGTTTTGTTCTGGATGTCTGATAACTTTCTTGTTTCCTTAGGCTGGCGTTCCTCCTGGGCCATTCAGTTCTGAGGTTTGTAGTTGCAGATGTTACTTTTATGGCCAACATACTGCTAAGCCATTAGTTTGACATCTCACGTGCTAGCAGTTACTTAAAAGCTCTTGTATACTGGCCGTACATCAGGTTGCCGATGGCAGAGGATCACACATGTAAAGAATACTGCAACATAGAAGAGAAGAACATCTGTGATTGTAGTAAGATTTTACACAACTGTTCTTTGCATTGGTAAAAATGTCAATTTCTGTTGGAGGACACAAGTGAGAGCCAAAGACATTTAGACTAATTTTGGTTATTCTTTGGCATATTTGAAAGCTCGTTAGCTTTTGGAAGAGGTAGTAAGAGCATAAAGCAGTCTCCTTGCAGAATGCAATGATGAAAAGAAACAGAAGTGCACTTTTTAATAAAACACTAGATGTCCTTCAAGAATGCAACTACAGTCATAACATATGGGTTGTCCTGCCTCAGGCAGCCCTCGGTCGGCCGAATTCCAAAGTCTGGGTCCGGCGTCAGCTGGTGTCGCCTCCTCTCCGACGTCACAACGGCTGGAGTATAAAGGCATCAGCCGACGCCATCTTCTTCAGTCTTTCTTGCCGCGCGGTGCCCGAAGCAGAAGCAGTTCGCAAGTGCCTGTCGGTCAGCTCCTGTGTTTTCAGTACCAAAGTCATCTAAAAGCTAAGTACCCCATTGGGGAACATTTTTTCTTGCCTCAGCCGATGTCAGAACAAATTGAGAAAGTTAATAATTGTTTGTCTTGTGGTAAACAAATACCTCATAAGGACTTCCATTCTTACTGTCTTCCTTGCCTGGGCCCAGACCACGACATCTCGGCCTGTGCTTGCTTTAATAAGCGCACTCTCAGGCACCGGGCAGAATTTGCTGAAGACTTTTTCGGCGAATCCTTTGCGTATATCATGCCGTCGGATCAACCGACAACTCAATCTTCCAAAAAACGGAAGGACCGGGACCGGCTTCCTCGGCCCGCGTCCTCTTCCGATACTACTCCTAGACCCTCCGCTAGTGCTTTGGTCCCTGCGGAAGCGGTAATTCAACCGCTCCAGGCTGACGACACAGCGTTAACTTGTCCTTCGGTCCCGGAGACTTCTCCGGTGCCGGTCGTTGATTTTCCTCCGGAAACCGAAGTTCTTGATTTACCCGACACCATTCCGGTGGACAAGGTCACTCCTGCACGTGGGGCTGCTAGGCCTCCTGTATCTATGTCCATCAAGGCCTTTGCACGTGCTAAGGCCGCCAGCCAGGCCAAGGCCCATCCTAAACCTGCTGTCCAGGCCCCCTCCTCTGATAAACAGATAATGTCTCTTGCTGCAGACCTTATTTCCCTTATCAGGGGGTCTCAGCCTCACCCAGACAGAGGTTCTCAGCCTCCTGCAGAGAAAAGGCCTAGAACTGAACAGACTGAAAACCTCTCTTCAGATGAGGCCTCTGGGGATTCTGACCATTCAGATATTCAAGAAGAATCCTTCCAGGCCTATGAGGACTCTGATGCTGAGGAATCAATTTCCTCTGCCTCTCCTCCAGAGGATTTCTCGTTTGGTGAAGTCCTGCACTCAATGAGGGAACATTTCCAATGGCAGGGTCAGGAATTCTCTGATTCCAGGAAAAGGCTACGTACCTTCCTAAAGCTTCCCCAGCACAGACCTTTAGCTATTCCTCCTGTGATGGATGTTTTGGATGATGTTTTCTCCGACTCCAGTGCTAACCCTGATTCTCTCCCCCCTGCTCCTGTCAAGCCAGACAGATATTACAGAGTCCCTGACTCTCACAAACATCTCTTTAAGGCCCACTCAGTGGATTTAGAAACTATTTCACAGGGTCCCAAGGGAGTGGCTACCTCCACTGCCAAGAATCCTTTGCCAGCGGATAGGGAAGCTAGGTCTATGGAGAGATGGGGTAAAAAAATTTATACCTCTACCACCCTAGCCATGAGGTCACTTAACTGCCTTTTTCATATGTTTCAGTACCAGGATTTTTTACTGGATGATTTACAGAAAAAGTTAGCCTCTCCTGACCCTATTGATAGAAAGGCATTGCAGGATCACATACATAACATTCAGCAGGTTAACAATCATTTTCTTCAGTGTGGTTATGATGCATTGGAGGCTTCATGTAGGGCAGCTATGACTGGGGCTGTGATACGTAGACATGCTTGGTTAAAAGATCAGCCACTGCCAGACCATGTCAAAGTAAAGTTACTTGATGCACCTCTGGAAAAACAGAAGCTTTTTGGTGCTAATGCACAAGACGTGTTGAAGTCCATTGAGGAAAAAGCTAAGTCAGTACAGGCAGTCAAGGATTTCCTCCAGGTTCAGCCACCCAGATTCAGTAGAAACTGGCCCTCAAAGAATTGGTCCTTCCCAGACTCGGACAAGTTTCAAAGGGGAAAGAACAGGCGTGGCCGAGGACAATACCGAGGCTCCTACAGGGGCCGCCAATGGCAACCTACAAATCAAAGAAGTGCTGCAGCCAGTCCAGCTGCACCACAAGGACAACAACAATGACTTGACTTTCATACCGCCTACAAGGGCTCAGAGAGAAGCACCCTTGGACAGAAAATTATCCTTATTCTCAGAAAACTGGCATATCTTAACCAAGGACAACTGGATTCTGGATTTAATAGACAAAGGTTACAGATTCCACTTTCATGCTTTTCCTACAAGACAGGCATGCCAAACCTGCCACACCATCAAAGGGCAGAGGCACTCATTCAAGTTTCAAAGCTATTAAGTATAAAAGCAATAGAAAAGGTACCCCCTCAGGAACAAGGCCAGGGATTTTATTCAAGACTGTTCCTTGTTCCAAGAAAGGAAAACAAATGGAGGCCTATACTGGACTTGTCTACTCTAAATACATTTCTCATTGTGCCAAAGTTCAAAATGCTGACGTTACAGCAACTCCTTCCCATGCTGGGCAAGGGGTCTTGGCTGGTCACTCTGGACCTCAAGGAGGCATACCTGCATGTCCCAATCAGACAAAGCTGCAGAAGATACCTCAGATTTCTTGCAGGGACAGAGCATTATCAATTCTCAGCATTGCCGTTTGGCTTATCTACTGCCCAGAGTGTTCACGAAATGCCTGGCATCAGTAGTGGCACACTGCAGACTCCAGGGAATTCAAATATACCCCTACCTGGACGACTGCCTCATACAAGCAGACAACAAACAAACCTTAATAAAAAACTTGGACTATGTCGTGCAATTACTACAGGCCTTGGGATACACAGTCAACATTCAGAAATCAAGACTACTGCCATCCCAACAGATTATTTTCCTAGGAGCCAAACTGGACACACAAACACAAATGGCCTACCTCATAGAGGAAAAACAACAGCAGTTACCAGAGTACTTCAAAGGCCTAGCACAGCTCTCCCAGCTGACTGCAAGGAAACTCCTGCAGGCACTGGGATTCATGGCATCATGCATTCTTCTGATACCTTTGGCAAGACTTCATATGAGAAAGCTGCAATGGTATTTGAAAAGCTTATGGTCCCAACACAGCCAAAGCCTAGAGGACGTAATCCCACTTATTCCATGTCTGCGAAAAGAATTCTTGTGGTGGGCTCAAGCAAGTCAGTTAAACAAAGGCATGTCTTTCAACAGACCTCAAGCAGGTCAAATAATTACAACCGACGCCTCAGATCATGGATGGGGCGACATGGAGGGCAGATGCGTTCAAGGTCAATGGACACCAAAGGAAAGACATCTGCACATAAACCAAAAAGAGATGTTGGCAGTGATACATGCAATCGAGAGTTTCGAAAAATCACTGCAACAAGGACATTTACTAATAAGGACAGACAGCACCACTGTCATGTGGTATATAAACAAGCAGAGAGGGACTCATTCATACCCCCTCTGCAGACTAACAATGAATCTCTGGGAAAAAGCACTGAGTCTGAAGATACACCTGCAATCCCAGTTTGTGCCAGGCAAGGACAATGTACTGGCGGACAAGCTGAGCAGAAATTTCTTGGATCCACACGAATGGATACTGCACCCCACATTTTCTCACAAATAACAAAGACATGGGGAAGACCGGACATAGATCTCTTTGCATCTCACACGAATCATCACCTGGACAAGTTCTGTACCAGGACCCGCCATCCTCTAGCCTGGACAACGGATGCTCTCTCCTTCAGCTGGAATTCCCTAAAAATTTATGCATTTCCTCCCCTGCCACTGTTGACCAAGGTAATAAAAAGTTCACAAGAGACTTGGTGCATTATACTGAAGCTGCCAATTCCTAACCAAGACGGCTAGAATCTCCATAGCCAATTCCCAGCTAATCTCCACCCTATTCTATGCATCCTCCATACTTACCAACCTTAGACAGACAGACCGACCTACACAAGCTGGATGCTTGTTACAACAAAATTGCTAAATTTACCACTGGATCCTCGTACCGCAGCCATCATTGTATCTCCCTTAAAGAACTAAACTGGCTAGAACTCCCACAACTGCTTCACTTTAATCAACTCACCCTCGCTCATAAACTTATTAACCACCCCATAACATCCCTTCCCTTCAAACCCTATCACTCCACTAGGCCCCTAAGATCAAGCAACAAAAATCAACTCACTGTTATCAAACCCAAAAACTCAGCAGGAGAAGCCATATTTTCATGTACCATATCTAAACTTTGGAACAATCTTCTACCCTCTATAACTACTCTACCGTCCAGCAGCCTTTTCAAGACTGCGCTCAAATTCCACTTAAATTTGCACTGGCTTTGTCCTTGTTCTAATCCAGACTAACAGCCCCACCCAAACTCTTAACCCAACTATACTACCGCCACTACTAACCACAATCAGAATTAGCTAGTTGTCTTTGCATACTTTAAAATCTTGTCTGACAACTTTACTAATATTATAAATGACAAGAAACTATCTTAACTTGCAATATTTACTGTATATACTGTTTATAATCAATATCTTGTTATTGTATTAAAGCCAACAACCTGTAATTTTGTTTACTATTGCTGCAACTTTGTATCTCCATTTATCATGCACATGATGTGGAGCTTTTTTCCCTGGGCATCCACTGAAAAAAGACCTGCGTCCAGTCAGAATTTCCCAGTAAACAAATGTGAAATAAAAAGAAAATAAATAAATAAAATAAAATCTTGTTGGACTATTGATAAGCTGTGAAAAAACATACAGATTGATACTATTTATGGAGGAGTTGGAAGCAGTGGTCTGCCAGTCTATATAAATAATCCTAAGATTATTGTTTCATGATTTATTGTTTGGGATGTCCAGAATAATGCATCTTCCAACACTGGTATATTGTGACCTCTTTTTGTTGTGTTGAGGTTCAAAAAAGAAGTTAGTATCTCAGCATTAAAAAAGCTGGGTATACTACTTGTGTAGAATGAGTTGCTCAATGATGGTTTGGTTTGCTCCTCAATGAAGGTTCGTCAGTCATTTTGTTTCCCCCTTTGGCTAGGTTAGAGGTTAAATTCTTTCTCAAAGGCAATCTTCACATTAGACCTCCCAGGAAACCCGTTCCTCCTCCTTGGGATTTGAATTTTGTTTTGGAGAAGCTGGTTATGGGTCCATTTGAGTCTGCAGCTACAGCTACCTTGCAACTCTGTACTTGGAAAACTGTTCTGTTACTTGCTTTGACTTCTGCCAGAAGGGTATCTGAACTTCAAGCCTTAATGGTTCCCCACCTTTTCTGATTTTCCATAAAGACAGGGTCCCTTGCGTATTAACCCTTACTTTTTGCCCAAGGTTATGAATGAGTTGGCTGTTAACCAATCTTTTCATCTACCCACCTTTTTTCCTTCTTGTAAGTCCTCTAGTGAGAGAATTTTACACACATTGGATGTGCATAAACAACTCAGATTTTATTTGGATAAAATTAAGGCTATCAGAAAATCAGCTCTTTGTTTCTTTTCATCCCAGGGCTCTGGGATTGTCTGTTTCCAAGCAGACTGTTTCCTGCTGGATTTCAAAGGCTATTTCTTTTTGTTATGTTTTCCATGGGAAGAGCCTCCCTTTTCCTGTTAAGGCTCATTCTACTAGAGCTGTGGCTTCTTCGTGTGCTTTCTTAAAGGGTTTGGATGCTAATTCCATTTTAGAAGCAGCTACTTGGACTTCTGTACATACCTTCACCAAGCGTTACAAATTGGATGGCATCTCCAGATCTAGAGCTGGTTTTGCTAGAGCCATTCTTCATAGTTTTCTAGAGAGCTCTTGTACTCCTTACTCCTCCCAGGTCTCCTGCTAAGCTTTGGTACTTTTCCTTATGCAGAGAATACTGCAACATTATAATAGAAGGATGTAGAATAGTTGTGTACAGTCTTACCATAATCATAGATGTCCTTCTCTTCTATGTTGCAGTATCTTATCCCTCCCTCTTTCTACCCTGGTGCTTGGTTTTGCTCTGGATGTCTGATAACTTTCTTGTTTCCTTAGGCTGGCATTCCTCCTGGGCCATTCAGTTCTGAGGTTTGTAGTTGCAGATGTTACTTTTATGGCCAACATACTCCTAAGCCATTCGTTCGACATCTCACGTGCTAGCAGTACTTAAAAGCTCTTGTATACTGGCCGTACATCAGGTTGCTGATGGCAGAGGATCCCACATGTAAAGAATACTGCAACATAGAAGAGAAGGACATCTATGATTATAGTAAGATTTTACACAACTGTTCTTTGCATTGGTAAAAATGTCAATTTCTGTTGGAGGACTCAAGTGAGAGCCAAAGACATTTAGACTGATTTTGGTTATTCTTCTTTGGCATATTTGAAAGCTCATTAGCTTTTGGAAGAGGTAGTAAGAGCATAAAGCAGTCTCCTTGCAGAATGCAATGATGAAAAGAAACAGAAGTGCACTTTTTAATAAAACACTAGTTTGTGTTTCAGGGATTCTGATATTTAAAGCTCTTTATGTCATTACTTTGCGAAACTGAGGAAAAGAGCAGATAAAACAATGAGTAGAGAAGAAAAGAGATGATTTGCATACAATTTCCTGGAAAGACTTCAGCAGGTAGGTGTGTGTGTGTATATATGTATATATATATATATATATATATATATATATATATATATATATATATATATATATATATATATATATATAGATATATATATATGCAGAAGTGGAAAAGGGCAAACCACTGAGTTGGAGAGCTGCTATAGAAAAACAGCAGTGTTAAGAGAGAAACTAATGGTGATTGTTGATTTTTGTGTTATTATTATTGTTTTGTTGTTGATGTTCTTCGTGTTTCACTGTTGCAGTCATCACACTTGGGTTATCTTCCTGCATGTAGTGCTCAGTCAGCCCAAATACCAGAGAACTAGTATTTCTGTGTCAGTTGCTGTCACTTCAGTATTGACGTCAGGTCGTCAGAGGTGTAAAAACAAGCAGCCGATGACATTACATCAGTCTTTCTTGCCGAGGAGGAGCCCGAAGCAGAAGCAGTTTGCAAGTGCCGGTCGGCCGCTACCTGAAATTTTCGTTTTTCGAGTTGATAATCCTGAAGTCTTCTAAAGCTAAACACCCCATTGGGGATCCTTTTTTTTTGCTCTAATCGATGTCAGAAAAAGTTAACAATTGTCTTGCCTGTGGCAAGCAAATACCTCACAAAGATTTTCATTCTTACTGCATTACCTGTTTAGGCCCAGACCACGACATCCCTCGCTGTCGGTTTTGTGCCTTGTTTAACCCCAGAACCATTCGTCATCGGGCTATTTTTGTTGCTAAATTCTTTCGCTCTTCATCTCCATATTCCAAAATGGCTTTGGTAAGCCATCCGACTACCGATCTTCTGAAAAAATGTAAGGATAAAGACAGACCGCATATGTCCAAAACTGCCGAGGATGCTTCTGTTAAGCTAGTTGCAGTCCGCCAGTACTCAGTGAGGCGCCTTTGCAGCCCCTGATACCCACTTCTATGGATTTGCAGGCCTCTGCTGAGAGGCTGAGACCCATTCAGAGTCCGGTATGCCGCGAGATGGTTCTTCGACTGTGGAACCAGCGGATGTCTCTACCTCGGATGGATCTGGAGCCTCTATGCAGGCATTGGCTTCTGAGGGTGTTTTCCGACCTACCGATGTTTGAATCAAACCGATGACTTCTTTTTTAGCCAAAACTACTGAGTTTCTTAGGCCCAGAGTATGCACTACGCTTAGAAAACTGACGACTAAAGCGCATGGTCAGGCCCCCATGCCACAAAAACAAATGCTTAGAATGGCTGAAGACCTTATAATGCTAATTAGGGGAAGCCAGCCTTCCCCTGCTAAGTGACAAAGAATTCAGTTGCCTTCAGATTCTACAGACCATGAGTCCGATGACTCTGACCTTTCTGATTATCAGGACATGCCCTTATTAGCCTATGAGGATTCAGATTCAGAGAAATCCATTCCCTGTGCCTCCCCTCCAGAGGATTTCTCTTTTGGTGAAATCTTGCATACTTTAAGAGAGCATTTCCAGTGGGAATGCTAAGACTATCGTTAGTCCAAAAAGAGACTCAGAGAATTTTTAGAGCTACCTCAGCACAGGCTTTTAGCTATTCCCCCTGTCCTAGATGTTGTGGATGATTTTTTCTTAGAATCCAGTCTTACTCCAGACTCCTTACCTCCGGCCCCTAGGAAACCTGACAGGTACTACTGAATACCTGATTCCCATAGGTTTCTTTTCAAGAATCCTACTGCTGATCCAAAGATCATTTCCCAGGGACCTAAAGGTATTAAGGTTACTACAGCCAAAAATCCTACCCTTTCGGACAGGGATTCCATAGCTTTAGACAGATTGGGTAAGAAGGTATATACCTCTGCAACTCTTGCTATCAGGGCATTGAATTTCCAGTTTCACATGATGAAGTACCAGCAACATATTATGGATCTCGTTAAACAAAAAATGGTAATATTTCCAGATTGTACAGAAAATAAAGATTTGCAAGAGCTTATGCATTTTGCAAACCAAGTTAGTAAGCATACTTTGCAGTGTGGATTTGATGCCCTAGAAGCATCTTGCAGGGCTGCAGTCACTGGCTCTGTACTGCGAAGACATGCTTGGCTGAAGGAGCAGACCTTGCCAGATCATGTCAAATCCAAATTACTAGATGCTCCTTTAAATAAGGACATTTTGTTTGGCACCAAAGCAGAAGTTGTTCTTAAAAAGATGGAAGAAAATCTAAATCTGTGCAAACTGTTAAAAATTCCTTACAAGTGCAATCACCTCGATTCAGTAGGCATTGCCCTTCAAAACACTGGTCCTTTCCAGCCCCCTCCAGGCCTTCCCAAACAAGACCCAGGAGAAACAGACCACCCAGACTACAGTCTCTGGGTATGCAGAGATCTATGCACTGGAGTACTCCCACCCCTAAAACAGGGAGTGGTAAGCCACGTCCCTATGGAAAAAGTTCACAATGACTTCTCAACTAGGAAAACTTGCCCTTCATGCAAAAAACTGGATGTCCATCACTCAGGACGGATGGGTCCTCAGCATTATATCCCAAGGGTACAAATTTTGTTTCCATTCACTGCCAACTCCATGGGTTTCCAGACCTTCCTCCAAACCAGTGGGCAGAGGCTCAAAACAAAGTTCTTTCCCTGCTCAACATCAGAGCTATTCAGCCAGTTCCAGTAGAACAAAGGGGTCAGGGTTTCTACTCCAGACTATTCCTGGTACCCAGGAAAGAGGGCTCTTGGTGCCCAATCCTGGATCTTTCAAGTCTCAACACCTTTCTGATGGTCCCAAAATTCAAGATGCTTACCCTGCAACAGCTTCTCTCTATGCTAGCCAAAGATGCCTGGTTAGTCACCCTAGATTTAAAAGAAGCTTATCTGCACATTCCCATCAGGGACTCATGCAGGAAATATCTACGTTTCAGGGCAGGATCTATGCATTGCCAGTTCTCTGCACTTCCCTTTGGCTTATCTACTGTGCCCAGGGTATTCACAAAATGCCTGGCTCCAGCCATTGCATTCTACAGGCAGAGAAATATCCAAATTTACACTTACTTGGACGACTGCCTGATTCAGGTGGACAGCCAGGAATTGCTGCTTCAGCACCTGGCATTTGTAAAAAGCCTTCTAACTTCTTTGGGGTACACCATCAACAAAAAGAAATCACAACTGGTGCCCAGTCAAAAGTTTGTATTCCTCTGTGCAAGCTTGGACACAACTTCCCAGATGACATTTCTCACTTCAGAAAAACAAGTCTGACAGACTACTTCAAGCAAATGGCCACCAGAAACCAGCTAACTGCAAGTAAAAAGCCCTAGTGTTCATGGCCTCATGTATTCTGCTAATGTCATATGCAAGACTGCATATGAGGAAACTTCATTGGTACTTAAAAAGTCTTTGATGCCAACATTGTCAGGACCTGTCATTCCTATCGTGCCTTGTCTGAGGGTAGAGTTTCTTTGGTGGGCAGAAGCATACAACCACGATAAGGGACTGCATTTTACTCTACCCCACACTGCCCAAACCCTGACCACAGACACATCAGACTATGCATGGGGGGGCCCACATGGGTGGCAAATGCATTCAGGGCCACTGGAGCCCAAGCCAAATTCTCCCGTACATCAACCAAAAGGAGATGCTAGCTGTACAGAATGCTCTGACAGCGTTCAGATACCTAATCCTTCCAGGACAACTGCTGATAAAAACAGACACTACCACAGTTATGTGGTACATAAACAAGCAGGGGGGAACCCATTTTACCCACTCTGCAGGTTAGCCATGAATCTGTGGAGCACAGCTTTGGACAGCCAAGTCCATCTACAAGCTCAGTTCCTGCCAGACAAACAAAATTCACTGGCAGATGACTTAAGCAGAAGTCCCCTAGACCCACACAATTTGAAATTGGAGCCCAGTACCTTCAACCTCCTGATCCAGAGGTGGATATCTTTGCCTCCCCCCACAACCACCAGTTAAGCAAATTCTGCACCAGGAACCCTCACAGCAGGGCCTGGAAAGTGGATGTCCTACCCTTTCAATTTGAAAACCTCTCAGTCTATGCCTTTCCCCCTCTGCCCCTTCTCTCAAGAGTACTACTCAAGATAAAAGAAGACAGGCCAAGGACAATTCTGATTGCCCCCACGCCAGCACTGGTACCCGCTCCTGCACAGCCTGACAACGGTGCCACCCTGGTACCTACACCAGACCTCTTCCCTGCTGTCACAGCAGGAGGGACAGATTTTGCATCCACAATTACAAACCCTAAATCTTGCAGCCTTGCTTATTCCTTGAATACTCCACCAACAACTCTAAGTAAACAGATGCTGGATGTCATTCTTGAAGCCAGAAGGCCTAGTACTAGGAAATCCTGTGCGGAAAAGTGGAAAATATATTGTTTTTGGATTCAGTCTAAAGGAAAGGACACAGCTCCTTACCTCTAATCCTGGATTACCTAACAGAGCTACTCCACAGAGGCCTATCCTTCTCCTCCATTAAGATTCATGCCACTGCCATTTTGGCTCATTACAATACTGAGCCACCTCTATTTTCTCACCCTCTCATCAAACAGTTCCTGAGAGAGGCTAACAACTTAAAGCCCTCAAAGAGAGCACCCACCCCTGCTTGGGACCTTAACTTTGTACTGGAAAAGCTCACACTTCCCTCTTTTGAACCTGCTGCTTCAGCAGAGTTGCAGTTCCTCTCTTGGAAAACAGCCTTGCTTCTAGACATCACTTCATCTAGAAGAGTGTCTGAGCTACATGCACTGATGGCTGTGGAACCCTTTATTATCTTCCATGCTGACAGGGTTTCCTTCAGGACTAACCTGTCCTTTATGCTTAAGGTGGTGTCCAGTGTGGCCCTAAACCAATCCATCCATTTGCCAACCTTCTTCCCTAACCCTCAGAATAAAGGAGAAAGGATCCTGCACTCTGGACGTGCACAGACTGCTCAGGTTCTACCTTGATAGGACTAATCCTTTCAGAAAATCTGACCAGCTGCTAGTCAGCTTTGCAACAGGGGCAGAGGGCAAGGCCATTTCTAAACCAACCATTTCCAAATGGATAGCACACTGCATCCATTTCTGCTACAAGCACCGTGGAAAAATTAACCCCTCAGGGGTCAGAACACATTCCACTAGGGCTACTTCTACCTCTGCAGCATTTCTCAGGGGAGTCCCTACCAGGGACATTCTGGAAGCTGCAACCTGGAGTTCTGTACACACCTTCACCGAACATTACCACTTACCTGTCTTTTCCAAATCCAGGGCAGGATTTGCTACAGCAGTCTTGCAGGGCCTACTAGCCAGCCCTAACTCTTCTTGACTGCCTCCACCCTTCCTCAGCTTTGGAAATCAACCCAAGTGTGATGACTGCAACAGTGAAACACAAAGAACATAGTACAGTTGTGTACACTTACCATAAATGTAGATGTTCGAGTGTATTCACTGTTGCAATCCTGGTTTCCCTCTCTCCAGCCCCCTGTTTTTCTCTATCTTTCTATCTCTCCTCTCTATGGCTATTCCTAATGGTATTAGTATTAACTTTTTACTGGTGGTGGTTTCCACACCATATACTAACTCCCTATTTGGGGGCTCCTGACATTTGGGGCAAGAAAAACTGATGTACTGGCGTCGGCTGGTATATACAAAAAGAACTCAGCTTCCACAACCAGACAACTCTTTAATAAAGTAAAATAAAGTAGAAAAAATGGTAAGCGCTTTCGCGACCTCAAACTGTCGCTTCATCAGACAAAGAACATTGAATAAAGACCATATTATATACAAGTCACTAATTAAACAATCATCTGATGTCATCAATTCAAACATTTTTTCAAGAAACAGAGAGTAAAAACCAATGTAAAAATCAGTCCCTCTCAACTATTAGATATAAATATATAAATATAAAGTAAAAAGCATATTATGACTCACATTAAAAATGTATAGATAAAAACATGTTAATAAAACATTTAAAAAGCAAGTAACTAATGTTTAAGGCGTCTCAATTTTAAAAAGGGTTTGACAGAAAAGGTGCCGTTTAGACCTGGTGGTTTTTCAGTATTTAATAAAAGAATCCACTTTTGTTCTGTTGCTGCTGTGATACTGTCAATGTTTCCTCCTTGTAAATTAGCCTCTATGACCTGTATAACAAAAAACTTAAAAAGTATGTGAAGGATCTGTTGAAATAACATGACTAGCCAATGCATTATTGGCCTTCTGGTTTCTGATGTCCCTAATGTGTTCCAGAATCCTGTCTTTTAATAGCCTGTTAGTTTTACCTATATAATATGCATGGCATTTCGTACAAAAAAGCAAAATACACTAAATTAGTAGTACGACAGTCAGCATAATAATTAATCTTGATGGTAAAGTTATTAGTCGGATGTGTATCGACTGTATTTGAACAAATATATTGACAAGCAGAATAATGTCTGCAAGTAAAAGTGCCTATTCTCTTTGAATCACAATGTCTAATGACGGTATTCTTATAACTGGCGTCGGCTGCCTGTTTTTATACCCCTGATGACCTGACATCAGTACTGAAGTGACAGCAACTGACGCAGAAATACTAAGTCTCTGGTATTTGGGCCGACTGAGGGCTATCTGCAGGCAGATAACCCAAGTGTGATGACTGCAACAGTGAATACACTCAAACATCTACATTTATTGTAAGTGTACGCAACTGTACTTTGTTGTTGTTATTATTATTATTATTATTATTTTTGTTTTGCCATGAAGCAGAAGCAGAAGGCAGAGAAGATTCTGGCACTTCACTATCAGCATGGTCACTTGACATCACATAAGTGCATGATCAGTGTACCTTGGAGTTTTATAGATTTAAATCTAAAGCAGAAAAAACAGGAAATTGTCAATTCTGAATGTTTTTTTTTTGCTAAAGGACTGCAGCAAAACAGTAGAACAATTCAGCCTGCACCAGTGGCACAGAAGGCCTTGGTGGCCCTAGTTTGATTGACATCTTAGGTACTTGATGCCACCAGATGAGAAGGTGGTCATGCCCATTTTGTGGGGAGGGCACTTGCTTGAACAAACCATTTGGATTGATCCTTGGTGGAGAGCAGGGACTTGCATGGAGTGTTATCTGTGAGAGTGGACAGGGCATTGCAGGTGGAGGTGTGAGCAATATACTACAAGCCCATTGGATGCTATAATTCTGTTAAGGAGCACAAGTGGGTGGCTATTGGATCTTAAATCTCCATTAAAGTTTATATGATGCTGCCCTGTAATGTTACAGTCTCTTCAGTGGCCCTAAACATGGGTTACAGTTAGATCAAAGGATGATTAAAGTCAACTTGGTAGAAGCAGTGTAGAAGGAGATGCCCTGGGAGTAGCTGATGATTAGCTGTAGAAGCCAAAAAAAACGATAGAACAGTGTGCAAGACAGTTAAAACAAAAGTATATAAGACAGCAGATAATGGGGTAGTATTTTAGATTAAAGCTAGGGATAAAAAAAAGTCACAAGCCAAATAAAATGCATGAAGGTGCTTGAATGTAAAGTAAAAGGTGTCATCACTAAAAAAATTAATCCATTTCTCCTCTACAATGAGTAGTGTCGCTCATCTAATCAGGATACAATAGACAAGACATCATGGTTCTGTTCAAGCAACTTTATTATGTACAAATACATCAGGATTGAGGCTCATTAACTTTAACTTAGGTAAACTTATATACTATTACACTCATACATGCTCACTCTCTGGCTGCACTCTGAAAATGGCATGGAGATTAGCATGTGCTCTGTATTTATATGCACGTTCAGTACTTGAAACGCTTCTTAAAGATGCAGCACACACGCTCTGTTAGAAGTTGACGCATTCTGCAACAGGAACATTGTCTGGATTGCTCTGAGGTCTAGAGTCTGTATCACAGGAACAATGCTGCTATATCATTTCTGGTACAGGAAGATGTCTGCGATTTCTCCTGTACTCCACGCCCTCAGTTTCTACGAAGTAGAATCTCGGCTCGATACATATACCTGTTACAATCTGGTCAAAACCTTTTGCCGTTTGTATACTCACTATCTCTCCTTCTTTTAATGGACAAAGAAATCTGCTTGATTTATCATAACTGGACTTCCGGAAAGAATGCTTTCTGAATAATTGGACTCTAATGGTACTGTTGTTCTTAGCTTTAGGCCTAAACAAACTGGAACTAATAGGCAGTGTTGTTCTGGTTTGCCTGGATAGAAGTCTCTGAGCAGACGAGCCAAGTATATTGTCACAGGGTATGTTTCTGAGTTTGAGTAAATTCAAAAAGACATCAGTATTGTCATGCTTTGACCTTTCAAGTAATTGCTTTGCACTCTGTACTGCACGATCAGCTAGTCCATTTGACTGTGGATATTCTGGACTACTGGTAATGTGAACGAAGTCCCATTCTTTTGCAAATTTCGGAAACAACTGACTAGTAAATTGAGTACCATTTTCAGAAATAACTTTGTGTGGACTACCATGGACTGAGAAATGGTGTTTCAACTTCGGGATAACAGCAGTCGACATTAGGTTAGGTAGTAAATCAATCTCAAGCCAGTTCGAATAAGAGTTTACCAATATTAAGTAATGCTGATAGTTCCACTCGAATTTATCAGTGGCTACTGTTGAACAAGGTAGTTCAGGAACTTGACTTAGCTGAAGTGGTTCTCTTTGCAAATCTGGTTTAGTGCTATTGCTTACTGAACAAAAATAAAGTACTTTATCAATATCTTTTACTAGAGAAGGCCAAAATACTAGCTCTCTCTTCCTTCTTTTGGTAGATTTGGAACCTGGGTGACCACGATCCAGAATCTGGATATATTCATGTTGTAAGGAAGCAGGAACAACAATTCTAGGACCTTTGAAAATAATGCCATCTTCCATCAACATCTCATCTCTGTAAGGAAAATAAGTTTGCACGTCTGGTGGTATACTAGATTGCTTTGACGGCCATCCAACATTAATGTAGTGGTTGAGCTTTTGCAAAATTGGGTCAGTCTTTGTATGATTTCTCAGCTCATCAAGACATGTGGTAGAAAAATTGAGCTCTTCCATTACATCAAAGTCAAAATTCTCTGCATCTGGCTGTTGCATTGTATTTCTGGATGATCTGGATAGGTATCAGCCAGATAAGGAAGTTTACCTTTCGTACAGACTAATTTGAAGTTGTATTTTTGCAATTTGAGCGTCATTCTTTGTAATCTCACTGCAGCTGAATAAATAGGCTTCTTTAGAATATTAACTAGAAATTGGTGATCAGTCTCAGTCTGAATAGCTCGACCGTAGATATAATCATGAAACTTTGAACATGCAAATACTATTGTCAAACGTTTTCTTAATCTAAGCATATTGCATCTCAGTTTAGATAAGGGTTCTAGATGCATAGGCTACTGGAATGCCTTATTGAAGGATAACCGCACCAAAACCACATTTTGAAGCATCACAGGAAAGAATTACTGGTTTATTGACATCATAGCATCTTAATGTGTGGGGTGGCAATTTTCCGCTTAAGGTCTTCAAATGCTCTCTGGTGTTGTTACAACCAAGACCATGTAACATTTTTGCTCGTCATTTGTCTCAAAGGTGGTGTGAACTCATTGAAGTCTAGTATAGACTTCCTAAATAGTTGACCATGTCGAGAAAATGCTGTAAAGCTTGAACATTATCAGGTGTGGGCATCTCAAGAATAGCTGTTTGCTTGGATGGGTCTGGTCTCAAGCCAGTGCTGGTAAATAAATGACCTACATATGTAAATTCTGGTAGTCTGAATTTGCACTTTAGAGGATTGAGTTTTAAGTTCACTTCACATGCTCTTTCTAGAACTCCCTTAGGATTTCTGTCATGCTCAGCTTCACCATTGCCTCCAACCAATAAATCATCTAATATTATGGCACAAGGATAACATGAAAAAAATGCCCCATTGCACACTGAAAGACTTCACTTGCAGAATTTATTCTAAATGGCATCCTTAAGAGTCTGTATCTGCCAAACAGGGTACTGAAAGTGGTCAGTAATGAGGATTTGCGATCAAGCATCACTTGCCAAAATGAACTTTTTGCATTCAAGACAGAAAAAACACCGGCATTCGGTATTAGGGATGTGATTTCTTCAACTGTATGCATTGGATGATGTGGTCTCTTTAATGCTTTGTTCAAATCTCTTGGGTCAATATATATTCTGATTTCATCTGAGCCTTTCTTGTGGGCTGCTACCATGGACGACATCCATTCAGATAGTTCTGTGACTGGACAAATTACACCTTGCTGCACCATTTTATCCAGCTGAGCTTTAACTTTATTCTGCATAGCTACTGGAACTTTTCTTGCTGGTGTGACCACTGGACTGACCTCTGGGTCTAACTTCATAGAGTACACAACTTGAAGTTTGCCCAACTGGTCATCAAAAATATCAGCATACTCTGAAAAAATAGCTTCAGAAAAATTGGAACTAGGATATGTGCTTATATGATTAACTTATTTGGTAAAAGAAAGCAGATTCATTCTTAAACTGCCTCTGAGACCCCATAATGACTGCATATGTCTTCAGACTACATAGAATAACGAACTGTAACAGTTGCTAGCCAGATAACATGAAAGCACTACTGAGCCTTCCGTTTTGAATTTCTTCACCTCCATAAACAACAAGTTTCATATTATTTGCCACATTGAGTTGTACATCAGCTCTCACTTTAGAAAATGTGTCTGCAGACATGATATTACACTTTGAACCAGTGTCTACTTTGAGCTTGGTGGGTTTACCATTGATCTCGACAGTACAAAATACTTCGTTCTTTGCCAACAAATTCACTGCATCAACCTTTTCACCAATTACTGATGCACCATCTACATAGAAAATAGAACTACAGCTCTCTATAAGATCAACTTGCTTTTTTGCGTGACCCTTTGTTATAACTGTGTGAGGTTTACTTGATTTGCACAACTTTTGAAAATGGTTCCATTTTTTACACTTGTGCCATTGCTGACCAAATGCCAAGCATTTCTCTCTTTTAGACTCATGATTATCACCACAGTTGTGACAGTTAACTATAAAGAGTTAACTACAAAGTTAGATTTGGGTTTTGCTGATTCACATGGATACTGCATTGAGCATGCTCCTTTAACTGAACTAGTTTTAGAACTTGCTGGAAAACTGCATGGTTTCCTTGTGGAAACCACAGGGGCTGTGGTTGCCATGTGCTTAGTCCTGCTTCTGTTTGCCACGTGTTACATGCTGTCTACATTTGCTCTGGAGCCTGCAAACCATGCTTTTATCACTTGCAAGTTTACTTGTGTGCCTTTCTGTAATTTGATGGATTTGAACAATCTCAAGAGCTTTGTTTAGCGTTAAATCACATTCACAAAGCAAAACCTTTCTCACAGCAGCACTATTAATACCACACACAAGCCTGTCCTTTATCAGCTTATCTTTTAAGTCACCAAACCAACACATTTTTAGCTTTGTTCCTCAGGTCAGTAATACAAGCTGTAAAAGTCTCCCTTGGTTTCTGATCGCTTGTGTAAAATAAATGCCTCTCTAATGTAATATTTGACTGGGGGTTACACATTTCTCTGAATTTGCACTTTAAACACTCTTGGTCTTCCCCTGATTCAGCCTGTACAACAACATAGCAGTTTTCACCTTCTCCCTCATATATTGCTGGTGCATACACAAATGAATGCTCTCTTTCAATGGCCTCTGACCCAGCTAGGTTTAGCAAAATGAATGCCCTGGTGCATGCATCTTTGTCAGAATAAGCTGCTTGTATAAAAATATACTCTTGCTCAAATATTCTCCAGTTCTCTGCAATATTCTGATCAAATACAAGTGGTGAGGGCTTTCAAAATCTCTCTGCCATATTAACACATACCATTGAAGGATTTTGCAAACATGCATGAACACATGCACCCATACATATGGCTGAAATCTATGCCAGTATTCGTAAATATGCCCAGTAGCACAACAAGCCTCTGAATAACTGAAATTTGCAAAATAAGTCTTTCGGGCACTGTAATACTCTTGAAATTACTGTACTTCAGAAGTCATTTATCATTTTAAGAAACATTTAAAAATAACTGCATTGTGAAAATGAACTGGGCAGAAGAAGCTCAGAGTAAGAAACATTTTGAAGTAACTGCACTTTGCGAATAAACAGTACACGGCACACTAAAACTTCTCCAAAATGGCGGTACTTTGCTAGATAATTCTTTACAGTGCAAGAAACACTCTGTAATAGTGGCACTTTACGAATAGACACACCCAGCACAAGAAACTTTTAGAAATGGCTGTACTTTGACTGTACTTCACGAAATAGCTGCACTGTGCACACAAACTCTTTGGAATACATGCACAGTAATAAGCACACACTGTATGCACTTTTACACATTTGAGATACTTCAAATAACTCTAGTTATGCTCTGAATACAATACAAAGTAGTAGTTATGCCAAAACACAGCACTTTGCCAAACAGCATGCAGTCACCTTGCTTTATTTATACTTAATGTGCCCTTTTTGCCCTTATTATATTGATGTTGGTTGTTGCTCTCTTACCATGCCCATTGTACTTTTCTTGTGCTTGTTTTACTCTAGCCATGCCTGTTTTGCTTAATTCTGAGGTAATTCCAAACCCCTTATGTACTTTTCTGATGCTTGTTTTATCAAATCTCTTAATTTTAATCATTTTGTTTAATCAGCAAACCTTTTATGCATCTCACTTGTTTAATAATGCAGTTTATGCCCTTGTAATGCTCCGTTTTATCTTTTTTATAAAATAACTGTTCTTGCAAGTTTTCATTGCCTTTGGTTCTTTCCTGGTTCTTTTTCATGCTCATTTCTCTTAGTTTATCTTTACTGTTAACCCTGCACCTCATAGTTTTGGAAAGCAGTCTCTGGAATCCCGGTTCTGACACCATGTCGCTCATCTAGTTAGGATACAGTAGACAAGACTTCGTGGGTTCTGTTCAAGCATGTTTATTATGTACAAACACATCAGGATGGAGGCTTATTAACTTTAACTTAGGTAAACTTATATACAAACTAGCTATTACACTCATACATGCTCACGCTCTGGCTGCACTCTCAAAATGTCATGGAGATTAGCACATGCTCAGTATTTATATGCACGTTCAGTCCTTGAAACACTTCTTAAAGACACAGCACACGCTGTGTTCTACAAGTAGCAAGACAAGATCTTGAGTATCACACTCGGCCATGAACAGTACACCTGTGCAGTGACATAGACAAACTGGAGACAGTTTAGGTGAGACCATTAATATGTTTGAGTTGCAGTAGGTGCAGGTCCTATTAAGGTGCTGGTTCATAGGTAGGTACTAGGCTATCGGCCTAAGGGCCTACGCAAGCCTACCCAACAAGGTTCCCTGGCTTACGCCACCCAAGAAAGTTATTTTCCTGTGCCACTGTCGAGCAGAGACACAGAAGTGATCCCCGGGGTGTATTTCCTATTTCCCATCTACTCATCAAGATTTTTCTTGGAGTGCTAATGAAGAACTTTGCTTGACATAGATGGGTAGCCTGTTCCAGAGTATGGGAAGTCTCTGGGATAAGAATCTATCCCTCCAGCATGTCCTGTTTATTGTGGTGACAAGGTTTAGGTCCCTAGAGCGTGTAGCTCTAGGGACCTAAACTTTGTCACCACAATAAACAGGACATGCTGGAGGGATAGATTGTGGTGACAAGGTTTAGGGCCCTAGAGCGTGTAGCTCAGAGGGATTGGGATTTCTTTAGGTGTAGCATGTCCAACAGCTCTGGGTTTGACATAGCTTTATATGTTAAGCAGAGATCACCTCTGAGTAGGCGATATGCTATGGAGTAAAGCTGGAGTTTTTTGAGGCGGTCAGTGTAGGGCATTTGTTTGATTCCAGTAATCCTCTTTGTGAGGTACTTCTGTGGCCTTTCCAGCTGCTGCAGATGTCTTGTGAGGTACATTCCAAAAGGGGCGTTGTACTCTATAGTGGGTCTAATGAGTGTCGAGTAGAGGGGAACGATGACCTCCTTTTTCCTGGATGAGAACCCTTTTATGATGAGGTGTGCCACATAGAAGGACTTCCTGACTACTGTGGCGATTTGACTATCAAAGGAGAGACTACTGTCCACCTGGGTCCCAAGGTCTCATCACGCATTCGGTGTTAAGTAGATTGCTGCCTATGTGGCAGTTCATGGGTACAGAGTTTTTACGAAAGGGGATGACACTGCACTTTTTGGCATTGAGCTTGAGGCCATGGCTCTGACACCAGGCATCTGTCTCAGAGAGGCCCTTCTGTAGGATGTTCACATCATTTGGGGACTTGACTATGGCTCCTAGTTTGCAGTCATCTGCGAACTTCGTTAGCCAGAGGCCTTCTGTGTTAGCCTATACTTCAGAGAAATAGATACCAAACAGGAGCGGTTCCAGGACGGAACCCTGTGGTACTCCACTTGTCACTAGTTTGAGGTCAGATTTGGAGTCTGTAACTTTTACAGTGTGGGTTCTGTCATTGAGCCAGTTGGCAACCCATCTTGTGACGTAGGGATTTATGCCTAGTTTATTGAGTTTGGCTATAATTCCAGAATGGGGGATGGTGTCGAAAGCCTTGGTGAGGTCAAGATAGGCTGTGTGAACCACCTTACCCTCATCTACGGCTTTGGTGACTGCCTCAAAGAAGTCGATCAGGTTCAGGAGGCATGATCTGCCTTTCACAAACCCGAACTTGGTGGGATCCAGAGTTTGGAGGTTACCAATGTCTTTGTTTATTAATTCCATGATGATACGTTCCATGGCTTTGCAGACCAGGCTCGTCAGGCTAATAGGTCTATAGTTCCCGGGATCAGTGGTGGCTCCCCCTTTGTGGAGTGGGATAACTGCTGCTGTGCGCCATTCAGTGGGCACAAAGCCTGATGTGAGGCTATTATTGAACATGGTGCTTAAGTGGGGAGCCAGATTGCATATGAGAGTTTATTAATTTTAGGCTGCCCCCGCCCCTTATCTCGATTAATTGGCTGCAGCAAGGTATCAAAGGTTGCTTAACCCTGCCTAGCTATAAATCTAAACAGAAACAGAACCTGTGCAATCTTGATGTATTCCACTCTGGTGGATAGTGGTTTGTCAACAAGGGATCTTAGTTGGCCTCTCAGCATTTTCAAATACATGAGAATTTACTGACATACTGACACTAGCACGATATGATGACTTTTGCTTGATACTGTCAAAGAGGGTTCTCCGTGACCTGAACACAGTGCCTCACTCTCCTTGTCATTTATGGGCAAGTTCTATTTTGATTAAAAAAGATGATATACCATGCTTAGCCTACGTGTTGCCCTTAACTGAATGGTCTGACTTAGTCATGGTTTTCACTTGCCTATACCAGAAGTTCAAATTCATATTACATATAACAGCCTGCCATTCATTTCCTTTAGGACTGGCGACTACCCCATGTCCACAGATGGGTACTAGGTTTACTATTTGTATCACTCCACAGCAGCTTCCTTTAAGTCTTTTTCATGCTTTATGATCAGGGACACTAGACCAATTTGGCTCAGAACTGAATATGCCTGTGTAAAGATCTAATAATGTTGGAAAATGTTACTGTTCTTTTAAAGGGAAGCCTTTAAGAGAAGCCTTCTAGCTTAGTTTTTTTTTCTTATAACTAGCCAGTTTTCTAGTTTCAGCACTCAAATCTGTTTCTTTGATCTCAGCACTTGTTCAGAAGAAAAAAAAATAATAATTTCATCTGCTTTTACTGTACTTGTGTTTCTACCTACTTTATTTTACTTTTGCATCATCTTAAAAGTACTCAATTGTATTTATTACTGCTTGGTGTAATTCATTCTAAGCCTTTTGGTTTAAACACTTGGGCTTCGGACCAGTTGTTTTGCACTGAGAGGGTTTGTGGTCTGCACTGTAGTGGCAGAACAGGTAGCTTACATCCTTCTAGGTTGGGAACTGCTGATTGAGGGCTCAGTGTCTGTTATTCTAAAAGTGTATTAATTCTGGTTTAAGCACTTGGGCTTTCAGGCCAGTTATTTTACATTAAGAGGGTTCGTGGTCTGCACTCTTGTGGGAGGAGAGGCTGGACTCTGCCCTTCTGAGCTGGGAATTTCTGGTTAAAGGCTTATAGTGCATGCATATCTGAACTGCTTCTTACTGAAGTTGGTGCGCTTTGTTTGCTGTGGCATAGACTGGATTTGGGCCTGCTGGATCTAGCTTTGTTTGTGTAACTTGAGCACTAATCCAGGCATTCACTAAAGTATTCAATTGTATTTATTACTGCTTGGTAGTAACTTGATTAAAGTGTAGCTATCATTCTAAGTCTTTTGGATTAAGCGCTTGGGCTTCAGACCAGTTGTTTTACATTAGGAAGGTCTGTGGCATGCACTGTGGTGGCAGGACAGGTAGCTTTCATCCTTTTAAGTTGGGAACTGCTGATTGAGAGCCCAGTGTCTGTTATTTTTAAAGTGTATTAGTTCTGGTTTAAGCACTTGGGCTTCAGGCCAGTTATTTTACATTAAGAAGGTTCGTGGTGTGCACTCTTGTGGGAGAAGAGGCTGGACTCTGCCCTTCTGAGCTGGGAATTTCTGGTTAAAGGTTTATAGTGCCTGAATATTTGAACTGTATCTTACTGAAATTGGTACACCTTGTTTGCTGTAGCATAGACTAGATCCAGGCCTGCTGAATCTAGCTTTGTTTATATGCTTGTTGTTTGTTTGCTTGTTATTTCCCTCGAACACTAATTCCACCTAATACGCGGCTTTTCAGCGCTTCTGTGGATCACTAGTGATATCTGCATTGCTTACTGTACTTATTTCCTTGTTTCACTTGAAAGAAAGTTACTGTTTGTCGTTTTTGCATGTAAGTTACCTGCAACACATTGCACTTAAGTTACCTAGCATTTGCTCGCTAAAGCAATTATATAAGTCAGCACTAAAAATTAAAAGCACTACACCCTCACTCCCCACTGGCCCTTGTTTTCAATTATTAAGGAATTCCCAATATTATTCTAGCATGTCCAAAGGTCAGTTGTCAATCTCCTCTCCGGTCCAGCTGGTGAATCTGGGAATCTTGAGGCAATGTTACAACTGCCTCATGTACACAGACAACCCCCTCCTCCTCCTCCCAACAAATTCCAACGCATGTGAGAGATGCAACAAATAAGTGGAGTTGCCATGGGGGCACCTTGTGCCCCCATGTATGCAAATTTAATCATGAGTTATTGGGAACATAATTATTTATTTACAACAGAGTTTCGTGACCATCTAATTATGTACACCAGATATTTGGATGATATTTTTATCATATGGGATCAAGATAAAAATAAAAATAATAATACACACAAAAATGTATTGGAAACATTCTTAGAATACATTAATCATACAGTGAAGTTTTTGAAATTTACTTATAATGTCCAAGAAACTACAATCAACTATTTGGATGTAGATATAACATATGACAAAGAAACAAACATTCTGAAAACACAAATACATAGAAAACCCACATTTTCAAATGCGTACTTGCACTATGACAGCTGGCACCCTGGCCACCAGAAAAAAGCCATAGTTAAGGGGCAGATGGTCAGGGCGGCCAGGATGGTCAGTGAAGAAGTAGACTTTATAAAAGAAATGAAATACATCATGCAATTATTCATGAATAGGGGATACCCAGAACAATTTTGTGTCAAAATATTTAATGAAGTAATAAACAAAAGGAAAAATGGAATATATACAGCAATTTTAAAAACAGGTTCGTTGAACAAAATATCAACCAATAATGAAGATATAATGGATAAAGATGGTCAAAATAACACCCCATTATATATTATTAAATATGACGATTGTACCAAAGACATAGAATATATCATTAAGAGAAATTGGGACTTTTTTGTCAATGATAGAATAGGGAGACAAATGTTCAATGGAATCATACAATTTGTATATAAGAAAAGTCCTTCTTTTAAAAATATACTAGAAAAGAAAAGAAATATGGAAAAATATACAAGTGCAAAAGAAGGTAATTTTAGATGTGGGACATGTAGTACATGTAGTCACATTCAAGAAACGGGTACTAACATTAGGATTAATGAATGTAACATTAGGATAAATGGACATTATAATTGTCAAACAATAAATCTAGTATATGTAGCCTTGTGTCAACAATGTAAAGCCTTTTACGTGGGAAAAACTAAGAGAAAATTCAGAGAACGAATCAAAGAACATTTACTAGATATACAACATCATAAAAACAGTAATGCTTTAGCAAGACACATTATAGAATATAATGATCACAAATTTAAATTTATGGTTATAAATCAAATAAAACAGGATTTACAAGGAAAGACAACCATGTATCATTTAGATATGGAGGAACTTAAATGGCAAGTACAACTCAATTCATGTATACCTCCGGGTATAAATGAATATATGACTATTATGCCATTATTAAAACTCAATAGAATATACAACACATGATACATGGCAATATATAGAACATCAATTTATATTATTTATATTTGATATATTCATTAAAATATCATATAATTAAATTATAGATTAGAATAATTCATAGTATTGCACATTAATATAATTGATTTCAGAACTATTAGACTGTAAACTACATGTAAATAATACATATATCACATATGCATTTAAATAATACATCCCAATACAATGTGATTCAGCATACAGGTTGTGATTATGCATATTAATAGTATACATTTTTTACTAAAACACATTACATATAATTGGATATTGAGTATGCATAAAGAATATCTAATAATTTATAGTTCAGGTTGAACATTTTTAGAATTGTACATGTATCAATTACTGTTTATATATATTAGACACATCAATAATAATAATGGTATTATATATATATTTATACAAAAATAAGTAGTTTTTTAGTAAAATTTATTAATGGATTATTTGGATACTTTATATGAAGTTTTTAAGTATAATAATGTATAAATAAGTAAGTATATGTTTATACAAGTAGGAATGTATGGTTTGGTTGTGTATTTAAACAAGATGATTTTTTAACAAAATGCCATTTCCTTTTTAAGAAATTTATGGCGGGAAATTAGGCTATTAATTAAATGATTATTGAATAATCAACACTGTATAAAATGAGTGGGTTATAATGACAGTATGTATTCTGAAGAAGTTCGAAAGGACGAAACCTAGGTCAATAAAGCAGTTTTCGTTACACAGTTCGTGTGGTGGCTTTCTGTACTTGGTTGGTAACTACAAGTTTGTTTGGAGCCTGTTTTTGTCTCCTCATTGGCATTGGACTTATCTCACCTTGCTTTCAACAGAAAGTTACTGTTTGTCGTTTTTGCATGTAAGTTACCTGCAACACATTGCACTTAAGTTACCTAGCATTTGCACGCTAAAGCAATTATATAAGTCAGCACTAAAAATTAAAAGCACTACACCCTCACTCCCCACTGGCCCTTGTTTTCAATTATTAAGGAATTCCCAATATTATTCTAGCATGTCCAAAGGTCAGTTGTCAATCTCCTCTCCGGTCCAGCTGGTGAATCTGGGAATCTTGAGGCAATGTTACAACTGCCTCATGTACACAGACAACCCTCTCCTCCTCCCAACAAATTCCAACGCATGTGAGAGATGCAACCATATAGCCAAACTGGAGGCTAAGCTCTCTCAACTCAGTACTGGCATAACCAGTCAGGAGGAGAAGGAAACCACACGCACTACAATTCCAGTCTCACGTAGACCTACCACGACAGCAAACCAAACACATAATCACACAAAAACATACTCGGAGGCTCTAAATAAAGATCTGCCTAAGCAGCAGAGACCTCCAAAGCAGACACCCAAGCAACCGCTACCCCAAAACAAAACACGTGCAACACATATCTCACAAAGCCAGTGTGCCGAACAGTCACAGCCCTTAAGACTAAACAACACACCTGATACACTTGTAATAGGTGACTCTATCGTCAGGCACACTGACGTCCCGCACACCAGGCTGAACAAGGAGAGGGTCACGGTGAGCAGCCTGTCGGGCGCTAGGATCTGCCACATAACACAAGCACTCAGGTCACTCCAAGGCAAGTACAAATATGACTCAGTCATTGTCCATTGCTGGTGTGAATGACCTGAGACGTACCTTCTTGGACTACATGAAAAGAGACATAAAGGAGCTCTCTGAGCATGTAGCCCAGGCCGGTATGACCCTGACCTTGAGTATCATCTTACCCTCATCAAGAATGATGCCACAATATGAAGACAAGATGATCAATTTCAACAATTGGCTTAAGTACTGGTGTCATTCAAAGGGGATCCAATGCCTGTCAGCTTGGGATGATATGCTCGACAAGCCACGATGCTTCGCTAGGGACGGCTTGCACCTGTCACCCCTGGGCTTTTGGATATTGGCAAAGGCTCTTGCTACCCCCATAGTGCCTTTTAGGCAAGGCTGAAAAGACAAACCCACCTCCATAGGTATCACAAGGGATAAGAAACTAAGAGTAATGCTACTCAACGCCAGAAGTCTAAACCTCAAGATGCACGCTCGAAACTCTCCTTAGCATGGAGAACATCGATATCTGTGCAGTAACAGAAACCTGGTTCAGGGCTCCCGAGAGCACCCCAGCACTACCAGGTTATACCTCATACCATGCTTTTCAGCCCCAAAACTTGGACGAACCACAAAAGGAGGGGGAATATCGATATTCATCAAAGATACCCACACCTCCAGGTTGGTGGCAAAGCACGAAGCATCAGAGACTATCCATGTGCAACTAACAGTGGGTAAAACTGCCTTCCAGTTTATAGCCTTCCACAGACCACCCTCCCAAACCCAGGAACCCCACTCGGCCTTTCTGAGAACACTGGAAAATATGAAGGTCTCTCCAAACACCATTATATTGGGCGACTTCAACTACCCAAACATAGACTGGGAGCATTACTCTAGCTCCAACACCCTAGCCCAAAGGTTCCTAGAATTTATAAACTCAAATGCTATGGAACAACTTGTTACCACTCCCACAAGAGGGGAAAACATACTGGACCTGATCATCACCAACATGGGGACTCTATTCTCCAGACCAGAAGTGTATCCCTCACTGGTAAGATCAGACCATAAACTAATCTCACTGGATATTCACATCCCGACCCTCCCCTGCCCAGAAAACCACAGTGAAAACTTCTCTAAAGCAAATTTCACACTCCTCAAAACCGAGGTGGAATCCTTCAAAGCCCCGGGCCTGTGGAAAATGCCCAGACCACAGAATCCTTTATAAACGCATTCTATGAACACCTTCAGGAATGCATGGATCATCGATCCCAAATAAAACCAAGACCCAATCCTCCAAAGGCAGACGTCCTGTCTGGTGGACCCCAGCCATAAACAAACTATACAATAGAAGGAGGAAGCTACTAAATGATAGAGCAAAATCCCAAAAGGGTAAGGCATCACTGATCAGTATTAGCAAAAAATTACGGGCACTCATAAAATTGTCTAAGGCCAGCTTCGAGAGAAAAATTGCACAGGACACTAAGGATAATCACAAGGCTTTCTTTAGTTATGTTAGGAACCTGGGTGGTAATTCCCAGATATGCTCAGAATTAGTCCAAAATGACAGAAAATACACTGAACCCACAGACATTGCCAACATCCTAGCTGACAGGTTCAGCACAAATTTCTCCCACCCCTCCCTACCAAAAGGGCAAATATCTATCCCAGCAGAGTGCTGCCCCCCTGACATCTCAGATGCTCAGGTAAGAGCCGCCCTCTCCAAAGCAAAAAACACAGCATCAGTGGGACCAGACGGTGTCCCGGGCTGCGTCCTACATGAACTCCAAGAAGAGCTAAACCCAAACATAAAACTACTGTTCAATCTCAGCCTTACTCCAGGATATGTGCCCAAAGAGTGGCGTACAGCAACAGTGGTCCCTCTCCATAAAGGTGGTGCCTCAACGGATCCTGGAAACTATCGCCCCATAAGCCTGACTAGCTTGGTCTGCAAAGCTATGGAAAGGATCATCATGGACCTCATAAATAAAGATATTGGGGACCTACAGACACTGGATCCTACCCAGTTCGGCTTTGTTAAGGGCAGATCCTGCCTCTTAAACCTGGTTGATTTCTTTGAAACAGTCACCAAGGCCATTGACGAGGGGAAGGTGGTCCACACAGCCTACCTGGACCTCGCAAAAGCCTTTGATACAATACCCCACTCGGGCATTATAGATAAGCTCACCAGCTTAAATATAAACCCCTATGTCACTAGATGGATTGCAAACTGGCTCAAGGACAGAACCCACATGGTTAGAATTGCTGGAGCCATGTCAGACTCCAAACCAGTTTCAAGTGGTGTCCCACAAGGCTCAGTCCTGGGACCTCTCTTGTTCGGTATATATTTCTCGGAGGTACAGGCCAACATGGAAGGACTGTGGCTGACCAAGTTCGCAGATGACTGCAAACTGGGTGCCATAATCGACTCTCCAACCGACACAAGCATCCTCCAAAAGGGCCTCGTAGAAACAGACAACTGGTGACAGAGCCATGGCCTCAAGCTAAATGCCAAAAAGTGTATAGTCATCCCCTTTGGCAAAAACAAAGTGCCCACAAATTACCACATAGGTGGTAATCCATTAAGTACAGAAGAAGTAATTAGGGACCTGGGGACCCAAGCTGATAGCAATCTCTCATTTGACAACCATGTGGCCAAAGTGGTTAGAAAAACATTTTATATAGCCCACCTAATCATGAAGGGATTCACATCTAGATCAGTGGAGGTCATTGTGCCTCTTTACTCATCCCTCATCAGGCCCATAATTGAGTGCAATGCCCCTTTTGGGATGTACCTTACTAGACACCTGCAGCAACTGGAAAGACCCCAAAAGTACCTCACCAAGAGGATCAAAGGGCTCAAACAGATGCCATATGCTGCCCGGTTAAAGAAACTCCAGCTCTACTCAGTGGCATACCGCCTTTTCAGAGGCGATCTGTGCCTGACGTATAAAGCCATGTCCAACCCGGAATTAATGGACATGCTGCACCTCAGAAAATCCAAATCCCATCGAGCTACGCGAGAGACTTGAACCTCAGCACTGAAATAAATAGGACATGCTGGAGGGACAGATTCATAACCCAGAGGCTCCCTTCACTCTGGAATAAAATCCCAGTCCAGGTTAGGCAGAGTCCCTCATTGACTCTCTTCAAGAGGAATCTTGATGAGCGGATGGGAGATCGTAGGTTTACCCCGGGTATCACTTCTGTGTCACTTTTAGACAGAGGCACAGTATACTAACCTCGAAAAAGGGCATAGCAAAATAAATTTAAAATGGGTGGCGAAAGCCAAACACATTCTGGCTAGGCTTATAAATGCCCTAGGGCAGATAGCCTAGTATGAACCTATGAACCTATAAAGACAAATGCATATAGATTTGTCTTTAAGCTTGTATTAAATCAAGACAAAATAGTCTTGTACTTGCCTTTATCATAGAGATCCAGTATGTAAAACAAAATTTGTAAAATTATATGACTGTGTACTCTGCATTGTAAACACCTGTCAGAACTGTTACACTGTTTGGCTTGAGAGCTGCTGGATTTGGTCACAAGACAATTTCCATATTTGGACTTTGGCATAATGAATCTTATGACCCCCATGGGCACCCTAAGTTTGGCAAGACTCTCTTCTACTTTATGTTGCCTAGTTCATTGTTCTAAAAGTTTTTGTGCTGTGGAATTATCAAAAAGTTCTTGCTTGACAGCAGCCTTTCTAAACTAATGTATATTAACCAAGTACTCCTACAATTTTCCCTTTAGCTCTCAGTAATTGTTCCTCCTCTTATTCTGCGAGATTCCCCTTCTTCTGCAATACCTGAATGTTTGAGTAAGCCATATTACTTCCTTTCCATATTTTTTTCTCTCATGTCAGTTATATTTAGCAATTTGTTCATGTTATCCCACCCTAGCTATCTCTTCTGAATACATTTCTATCTTCTGTAATAATAATCAGCTCATTTGTACTACCTATTCTTTAAATTCCTCTCTTTTTAACTGATAAGCAGGAAAGTACCAGTGGCTCATTTTTACTTCATCACCCAGCATCTCTATCATAGTCTGTATTTGGAGCATGATCTGAAATAGTTATTGGATGCATTTCAAAGCTGTCAAATACCCATGCTCCTGTGAGATATATTTTCAATCCATTTAAGTAGTTATTGTACCTTGGGCAGTAACACGTAAATGCTAAGTTCTTGATACTGAGTTCACATCTTCCATACCAAATATTCTAATGTATTTCTTCAGAAATCTACCCTTTTTTGTTGTTACTATTTCCCTTCTAGAGCCACCTGATCCTCATGTGTGCAAACCCACTAGTGGTCCCCACCCATAAATAATATTCCCTGCTGAAATCTAATTTCTTCTTCCAAATTTCTCTTCATCTCCATAATAGTAGTTTTAGGTGAGATACAAATATATGCCAGTAACTGTCCTTTTCCTTTGTCCTTGATACTCTGCTGAATGTCCATTAAGAAATCATTTCTTTGCCATATTCACATGCTTGATCTGTCTCCTGTAACATTGCTATTTGCACCCTAAACTTCTTAATATAATTCAGTACTCTTTGCTTTTTGTGTATATATATCTGCAATGCCATTTATATTACTGGTTAAAATTGATAAGGCAGCCATTCTGATAAACAGCTATTACTTTCACATATTCTGCATTCCTGCGGTAGTGGTGCTGCGGTAGCGTTGTCGCCTCACAGCAAGACGTTGTCCCGTTCGATTCTCAGCTAGAGCGTCTTCTGTGTGGGCATGTGTGAATGGGCGTGCCTTCGTTGAAGGTTGTGCGTCAGGGCTGGTAACTCGGCACGTAAAAATCCACTACCAAACATTAGCGGACCGGAGTTCCGCTGTGGCGATCCCTGGCCGGGATAAGCCGTAAGACACAACAACTTTCACATATTCTGCATTACTATTCATTTTAATATATGTTTACAACTTGCAACTTCTGTACATACAGTAATGCTTGGCAGGCTTTTCTTGTATCTCGATTTGAGCCCATGCCACGTTTTCCTAGACTTTTTGCTTCAATAAAGACACTCAAGAAACAAAAAACAAAATAGACATTTGAACCCCAACCCCTATTAACTCACAGCAAACACACAGTTATATGCATTTCCAAAAACAGGAAGTTAACCCCCAAATAGACAGCTGAACCAGCAGGGTTTACATATTCTAAAGTTAAATTTAATCATGCTGGAAGTGCATGCTAGAACTTATATTTTCTCCTACAGATATCTTTGTCCCATCTCTATTTCCCTCTCAGATGTGAAAAACAACTTGTGTGTGCACAGTTAACTGACTTTAATAAAAATACAGTACCATTAAATTAATAAACTAAATTGTGCACTGTTCTATTTAATATTGAAAAACGAAGACTGCTGGGGATAGTTACCTGCAAACGTACTCATTTCTGTCAGACTTAATTTATTTTCGCTGAACTAATTATTGTTTCTTTTGCAAATGACTCCTAGCAAGGAGGTGCTTAGTCATTTTCTGATTAATTACTTCCACCTATATACTCATTATCTCCAACTACAGATATTTTCTGATGGGGGGTGACGTAATAGCTTTGCAAATGCAATAAACATCTCTTTTTTTAGAAAACGACCCATTTTCATGCTTTCCATTTCATAGCCTGTTTCCTTAATTTTGTTTGCAGTGTAAACTAGGAACTTTAGTCTGTACTTCCACCTGTATAAGAACTGGAGGAAATTATTATATATAATTTGATCAATGCACTTTTACATCCCAGCAGCCCAAGATCACAAAAAAGTTGTATTTCTTTTATCAAGCATATGTCTTGTTACAGTATAAACCCCAGACACATTATAGTCAAGAAAATACTTTCTTACATAAACAGCAGTCACTGATAAGACTCTCTCATATCCCATTTAAAATAACACTGCATACCACACAGAACTACCTTGTGACATGCAATTTACTTGAAGAAATGTATTATACATGCATTAGTAAGAACAAAAACTTTTTTATACTTCGTTACATCTCCAGTTCCTCCTTTGTCATCCTAATCTTTAAGGACAAAGTGGGACTTGTACATTAGAGGTTTCCCACTAATGTAACACAGTCAACAAACTCCCAGTATTTTTTAACACTGCTATTAAATTATCTGTTAAGATGTAGGCACACATATATTAATAAAAAGAAAAGAAACCATGCTAACATTTTTCAGTCATATACATGTTTTCTTTCTTTACAATAACTATCATTTAGTCCAGCATTACATAAATTGCTTAATTTCTGTCTTCCCTTAAACCTCACTCCTCCCCCTGAACATTATTTTGCATGTGTTGTTTCCACAAATTCTATTTATTTCTATGTAATTTGTTTCTTCCCTTCTCTAAAGACCTCATTTCCAGTTATTTTGTTTATTTTACAATATTCAGTACTTCAAATACAGTTGAATTAGATTTGGATTTCCATTTTCTAGTAGTTTCTTTTTTTGGCAGCCAGAAAAATTAAACTTAAGGCCTCGCTACATCTATACAATTGAGATTGTGTGTCCTAACTCAAAATAATAATTTCCTTATTTACAGCCATTTGCTCCCCAGTATATCTGATAAGAGTATGCTGTGGGGATTTTTTAAAATCTGCTAGCTGATTACACTCCCAAAAAACATGTTACCAGTTATCTCTTTTTTCCTTTTTACATCTCCAACATTTGCTGTCTACATGAGGAAAAAAATGTTTGAAGTCTGCTTGAGGTATAAAAATACCCATATAAACACTTTCAAGCAAAAATATTTAAACCTTCTGGACTTGCATACTTGGGAGCCATGCACATGACCTCCCATTATTCCCCGGCAAATTGCTTTCCCATTCTCTCTTCCTTATGTTTTCTAACCCCCACTGATTGATTCTTATAGTTATCATGCAGTATTTTATATGCCCTACTACTAATTATCCAATTTTTAACAGCAGCTGCTGTTCTAGATTTAACAACAGTCTGTACTGGAGCTTGGAATTCTCTTCTTTTCTCTTTGTCTGTATTCTGATATCAGTCCCTGGTAGGGAGAGCAATCTCTAGCTTGCAGTCCAAATGCCTTCATGGCCTCCTCCCACTCTGTTACCTTTCCTTATTTAGTTATTTGCTCCCTAAACCCTGGTACTTTACCAGTTTTCTCTAGTAAATTCCTTGTCACTCTTGCCTATTTTATATACCCCAACTTGCAGTTATCCATATTGGCAAAAATTCCTTTCTCCTTTCCCATGTTGTCTTGGTTCTTAGAGCACTTTATACAATTACAAGGAGCTGCATCCAAAATCCCACTCTTTCCTTATTTCTTGACCCCCTCACTTTTGCAAATTAGGTAATCCTAAATCACCTTGTTCTATTGGGAGAATTAGCTTATCCTGCTTAACTCTTGCTCCCCCAGGTAAATTCTTTCAACACTTCATTATTATCCATGACATTATTCCAATAAATCCAAATGAGAACACTCCACGGCAAATAAAAGCAACCATTTAATCAAATGCAAAATAACAATGATCGGTACACCATTGGAACAGTAAGCACTTTCACATTTATGGCAAATGCTTCTTCTGGTCTGAAGAAGCATTTGCCATAAATGTGAAAGAGCTTACTGTTCTAACGGTGTACCGATCGTTGTTATTTTGCATTTGATTAAACGGTTGCTTTTATTTGCCATGGAGTGTTCTCATTTGGATTTATTGGAATACTGTTTGCTGTTTTGAGACACTTTACCCCTGTGAGTGGTTTTTGTTTACTTTTCAATTATCCATGACATCTCACATTGATAAAAAATATGCCTGATCTGTATAGTAAGCTAACATAATTTTCACTGCTTGTATCTTACTATCCATAAGGGCTTCCACTTTCTGAGTTTTTGTATCATATTTTGTTTAGTCTCTTCCTACACATCCTTAGCCGCAATAACAGAAGTCTTTTTAAACCATACTCCCAAGTACTTCATCTTTTCCAAGTTCCCTTTAATGTAGGTATTGCTGAGCTAATTCCTGTGTGGGTACATGCTTTATGGCTATAGGCTTTGGTTTGTCTTTATTAATTTTATGTACTGAAAATAAATGAAACTGTCTCTAAAATTGTTTTACAGTACTGAAATGTCCTTTTCTGAATTTGTCAACTACAAAATATCATCTGCAAGTAAAACCCACTTTTCTTCATTGTCATACCAAATTTATCCTTGAATTTGAGTCCCTTATTTTCTTCGCCAATGGTTCTAAATATTATGGAAATAAAGGGGGAAGAGGACACCCCTGCCCAGTTCCTCTGTTCAGGCACACCTTATCAAAGAGGAACCCTTCCACTTTGATTTCTGCCAATGTTTCCATATATATCCTAAGTAACCTTATTATGGTATCAGGGAATGCAGATACTTCCTTTGCCCTACTGATAAAATCCCAGCTTACACTGTTGAATGTTTTTCTCTGTGTCAAGACCTACCAACAACAGTAGTACTTTCTTACATTCTGCTTCCCTCTGGATCATCATTCTGTTAGTATTGTCACATGTTTGCTTCCCCTCCACAAAAGCACATTGATCCATATCCATCAATTTTGGCATCAGCTTTGACATTCTTTAAGCTGTTATGGACATAAACACTTTATAACCATGGTTTAAAATTGAAATGGGCCTATGTGAAGCTGGATCTGATGGGTCTTTATTGTCTATAGGTGTTACAGCCACCACATGGTTTAAAATTGAAATGGGCCTATGTGAAGCTGGATCTGATGGGTCTTTATTGTCTTTAGGTGTTACAGCCGCCACAGCTTTTTTCCAGGGTGTTGGTGGTTCCCCTCATTTTAAAGTAATATTAAGCAAAACCTGACAGAGAGGACAGGAAGAAATGGAAACAGATAACCCGTTGTGGCGACCCCTAACGGGAACAGCCGAAAGATGATGATGATGGTGATTAAATAAAACCTTTCAGATGTTTATCATTTTCTTCCCTCCTAGCTGCAAAACTGCCACGGGAATACCAACTGTTCCCGGTGACTCCCCAGATTGGTTATACATCACTGCTTTATCTCATTCTCCTCCTGTCTTAACTGTTGATTGTTGAGCCTCTTTTACCTCTAACCTTGGTATATTTTAAGTCTTCCAGAAATATTTCCATTTTCTTGATTTCCACATTTCTCTGCTTTATACAAATATTTCTGAAATATCTCTAATGCCTGTACAGGATCCCTGGGTATTTTTCTTGTTATAGGCTCCCAGAGTTTAGCAATAACCCTTTCTACTTTCTGTTGCCTAATTCATTGTGCTAAAAGGTTTTGTGCTCTGGAGTTATCAAAAAACATTTTGCTTAACAACAGTTTGTCAAAACTTTTGCATATTATCCAGGCACTCCCTTGTTTTCTCTTTAGCACTCTGCAGGTGTGCTCCTCCTTCTGTGAGGTTCCCCTTATTCTGCAATACTTTAACCTTTGTCAGCTCCTCTAAATAATTATTTTTACTTCTTAATCATATATATTTTCTTTTATTTCTACCCCATTTTAAACTCCACTTTCATTTTATCCCACTCACTAGCTATAACTTCTGAAGTATTTTCTGTCTTCTTTAATAACTCCTTAATAATTTCCACTACCCATTCCTTAAATTCCTGTCATTTTAACAGGTAGATGGGGAAGTGCCAGTGTCTCATTTTTACTTCATTACCCTGCATTTTTATTTTAGTTGTTATTGGCACATGATGTGAAATTATTGGATATGCGTCAAAGCTGTCAATTAAATACACACGTTCCTTTTTTTTTCTTCTTCTTATTTCGGCTTTTCCCAGTTGGGGTCGCCACAGCGGAACTCCGGTCCGCTAATGATTGGCAGTAGATTTTTATGGTGCCGAGGTGCCAGCCTGACGCCCAACCTTCAACGAAGGTGCGCCCATTCAGCATGTCTTTCGAATGCCACTTGATTACGGGGAGGACATGCAGACTCCACAGAGAAGGCACTCCAGCCGAGAATCGAACGGGAGAACCTCTTGCTGTGAGGCGACAATGCTACCGCTGCACCACCGCAGGTTAAATACACATGTTCCTATGAAATATAAATTATACCTGGTCTAGCCCATTTATTTTTCCAAATTCCTACTACTGAATTCATGTTTTCCATGCCAAATATTTTTGTGAATTTCTTCAGACATCTACTTTTTGTTGTTATATTTTCCCTTCTAGGTTTCCCGATACATCCTTACTGTTGAAAATCAAATTCCGGTCCCCACCTATAAGTAATATTTCCTGCTGAAAGATGATTATTTCTCCCAAAATTTGCTTAAACTCCATAATAACAGTTTTAGGTGGAATATAAGTACATACTAGCATAATCCTCTTCCCTTGCCTGTAACCCCTTACTACCACAAATCTACCATCATTAATTTTTTTCCTCTCTTCTGTCATTGGAACTCCCCTAGTAATTAGTATAAATATTCCCCTTTTCTTTTGTCTCTGATATTCATATCCATCCTGAAATCCTTTCTTTATCAAATTCGTATGGTTGGTACTTTCCAAATGGGTCTCCTGTAGCATTGCTATTTGCACTCTGCATTTCCTAATATAAATCAGTGTTCTTTCCTTTTTGTCTATACTTGTGAGACCATTCACATTCCATGGTAATATGGAAAGTTTTGGCATAATGATGAGAAGTTATTATTTCCACCTGTTATATATGGCAGCTAATAGTTGATGGATAATTATTTCTGTGGTTCCTGTTTAGTTTGATGACTCTATCCTGTTAAACTGGTTATTAAAGTATGGTCTTAGATGAAATGGAGCTGTAGGCAATGGACTCTGTGACCCCTATCTTCTGCCTACAGGTACCTTCCAAACCACCTTATTGCCCCTGGTCCTTCCCACATCACCCTAG
This sequence comes from Protopterus annectens, assembly GCF_019279795.1. Taxonomy (NCBI): domain Eukaryota; kingdom Metazoa; phylum Chordata; order Ceratodontiformes; family Protopteridae; genus Protopterus; species Protopterus annectens. Next base: position 694,998,661 of record NC_056727.1, read on the forward strand.
TGCCCCCACACAATTCCATCTGTACTTGATTCATTACACTGTCCAGACAGAAGACTTCTTTTTCATTTTTTTCACATTTTCTGGTCAACTTTTTCCTCCTCTCTTTCAACACAATCTGTATGGTTACATTGTACTGTAATTACAGTGGAAGCAATAAATGAATTAAGGCAGGGATCTGGGGACCACTTGGCTCCCAAAGGTCCTGAGGATGTTCTTCATCTCACATTGCTGCAGTCCTAACACTTGGGTAGTCCGCTGTCCACCGGCCGGTCGGCAGTATAAGCGGCTGAATTGCCGTCAGGGCCGATTTAACTGACGCGGACGGACGCCAGGGTACAAACGCATGACCGCGCCATATCCTCAGTCTTTTTTGCCGCATGGTCCGATGCAGAAGCAGCATTGCAAGTGCCGGTTGGCGTTCTGAGATCTTTCTATTTAGAAGTTTCAGACCGAGTTCAAAGTTGGAATATTTTGTTTTTGCCTCAGTCATTTACGGATGTCAGAAAAGTTAATAATTGCGTTTCTTGTGGGAAACAGATACGCATAGAGATTATCATACTTTGTGTACCTGACTTGTGCTAGATTTAATAAACGCACTATAAAGAGAAGGTTGGATTGTGCAAGGTTAGTCTTTGAGCTGCGTGCAATTATAAATGCCGATGGATCCGATGCCGCCTCCTCGAAGAAGCGCAAGGAGAAGACAGATAAGGCTAGGATAGAAGAACCGCTGGACGCCGGCTCCTTAGATAAATCGGTGGAGCCGGTGGCTCCCCGGAGATTTCTTTGTGTTCACAGTTAGAAAACTTTATTATTGCATGATGTGGCCTCTCAGGAGGCAAGTCAGGCTGAGGGGCTTCTCAGGTTACTATACTCCCTTCCTAAGGTGGTTAAGCCCTCTCCTTCTGTTACTAAGGCTTCTCCCAGGGGCAGGCCAGGTTTTTAGCAGTTGTTGGTGCCCCCCTAGCTCTTCAGGTACTATGCCCAAGAAGCATATGCTTAAAATGGCAGAAGATTTGATTACTTTGATTAGGGGTTCTATGCCCCTCCTGCTAAGAGACCTAGGGTGGAGCCTGAGCTGGGGGTTTTGAGCAAGCTTCAGATGTTTCAGAGTCTTGGCTGAAGACTTGCAGGAGTACTCTCCTTATTCTGATTCTGATGTGGATGATTCTACTCCTTCTGCTACTCCTCCTGAGGATTTTTCTTTTCTGAAACTCTTCATTCCATGAGGGAGCATTTTAAGTGGGAAGGTCAGGACTTCTCTGATTCCAGGAAAAGGCTTAGGGAATTTCTGTTTTACCCCAGCATAGGCCTTTGGCTATACCTCCTGTTTTGGATGTAGTGGAAGATGTTTTACAGAGGCTTCTCTTAATCCTGATTCTTTACCTCCTGCTCCTGTTAAACCGGATAGGTATTACAGGGTGCAAGTATCTGTTTAAAAGTCCTAGGGCAGACCCAGAAACTGTTAGCCAGGTGTTAAGGCTTCTGTTGTTAGAATCCGGTTCCTACAGATAAGGAGGCTAGGGCCTTGGATAGATGGGGAAAGAAAGTTTATACTTCTTCCACTCTTGCTATAAGGGCTCTGAATTGCCAGTTTCACATGTTGAAATACCAAAACTATCTCCTTTCACAATTGAAGTCTAAGGTTGATGCTCTGGCAGTTGGTATTGATTGTAAAGAGTTGCAAGATTTAGTCCATGTTTCTGAACAGGTGGGTAAGCATTCTTTGCAATGTGGTTTTGATGCTGTACAGGCCTCGTCTAGGGTGGCTGCCACTGGGACTGTTCTTCGCAGGCACGCCTGGCTGAGGGATCAGAATTTGTCTGAACATGTTAAAACAAGAATTTTAGATGCTCCTTTACAATCTGACGTGTTGTTTGGACCTCCTGTTGAGACGGTCTTAAAGAAAATGGAAGACAAGGCTAAATCTATGCAGACTGTTAAAGATTTTTTGCAAGTCCAGCCTCCAAAGTTTAGTAGAAATTGGCTTACTAAGGGGTGGACGTATCCTTCTTATGATTCCCAGTCTAGGGAATCTAGGGTAAGGGCAGTGCTCAGGGCTTTCCGCCTAGAACAGGAGTTCTCCTGCACAGGCTTCGGGTGAGGGCAGGGGTCAGTCCTTTCGTAAACAGACCCAATGACCTATCTTTTCAGCTGCCAGAGCCTGCTCCTCTGGCAGCACCTTTGGGAGGAAGGTTGGCACTCTTCAAAGAAAATTGGAGTTTAATTACCCAGGACAGATGGGTATTGGATATCATACACCACGGCTACAGGTTTTATTTCCATACCTTGCCTCCTTTCAACGGCATGCCAGACGTTCCTCCTCAACAAAGAATAGAGGCTCACAGACAGGTTTCTCTGTTGCTCCAACTAGGGGCCATACAGCCGGTCCCTCTGCCAGAAGTGGGCCTAGGATTTTATTCTCGCCTGTTCCTAGTACCGAAGAAGGGGAACACATGGAGACCAATTTTGGATTTATCTATCCTCAACACTTATCTGGACATTCCCAAGTTCAAAATGTTGACGTTGCAGCAGCTTTTACCTCTGCTGGGCAAAGATCATTGGATGGTAACCTTGGATCTCAAGGAGGCTTACCTTCATGTTCCTATCAGACTCAGTTGCAGACAGTATCTGCGTTTTCGAGCTGGGACTTCTCACTATCAGTTCTCTGCATTGCCCTTTGGCTTATCTAGTATTCACGAAAGTTCTGGCTCCAGTGATTGCTTTCTTCAGACTAAAAGGAATACAGATCTATCCTTATTTGGACGACTGCCTGATTCTGGCTCAAGGAAAGGAAGAACTTCTTCGTCATTTGAAGTATGTGATAGCAGTGCTAAGATGCCTAGGGTATTCTGTGAACGAAATAAAGTCCAGTCTAGTACCCTCTCAAGACATGTGCTTTCTGGGTGTGAGACTGAATACAGCAGCCCAGATGGCCTTTTTAACCCCGGACAAACAAAAGAGTCTATCCCTTTACTTCCATCAACTATCTCATCAGTCCGGGCTGACTGCAAGGACAGTCCTTCAAGCCTTAGGGTTCATGGCATCTTGTATTCTGGTGCTTCCCAATGCCAAACTGCATATGAGGAAGCTACAATGGTATCTCAAAATGTATGGACACAGCACTGCCAGGATCTGGACACTGTCATTCCAATAATACCTTGCATTCAGAAGGAATTTTTGTGGTGGGCTCAGGAATGTCACCTAAACAAGGGACTCTCTGTGACCCGGCCAGAGGCAAGTCAGATTTTAACGACAGATGCCTCAGACAAAGCTTGGGGAGCTCATCTGAATGGAAAATGGATACAAAACAAGTGGCCTGTCAGACTACAACATCTACATATCAACATGAAGGAGATGTTAGCAGTCCAGTTTGCATTAATAGCTTTCAAGGAATTCCTTCTTCCAGGACAGGTGTTGATTCTAACAGACAACACAACTGTCATGTGGTACATCAACAAGCAAGGATTCTTATCCTCTATGCAGGCAAACAATGATTTTGTGGGAGACTGCTCTCAGTTTACAGCTCAATCTTCAGGCAAGGTTTCTGCCAGGAGCACAGAACTCCTTAGCAGATGTGTTGAGCAAATTATGGATCCCGTGGAAATTGGATCCTCATGTATTTCGGAAATTGACAATGTCATGGGGAACTCCAGACATAGATCTGTTCGCTTCTCCACTAAACCATCAGCTGCCAAAGTTTTGCACAAAAAGGTTTCATCCCACAGCTTGGAAAGTGGATGCTCTTTCTTTCAATTGGAGCAGTCTTCATGTGTATGCCTTTCCACCTCTGCCTCTCCTCCCAAAGGTACTTCTGAAGGCCAGATAGGACAAGCCAAGGATGATTTTAATAGCTCCAGATTGGCCTCGACAGCACTGGTACCCATTACTGAGAAGTCTAGTACGGAAGCCTCCATGGCCTTTGCCTTCGATTCCACACCTGTTGTCACAGGAAGACAGCCATTTGCTCAATGTCAAACTTCACTCTCTTCACCTCACAGCCTGGCATATTCTGTTTTGAACCATAAAGGTCTCAACTTCCACAACAAGTTTTGAATGTGATTTTGGAAGCTAGAAGGCCTAGTACAAGGAAAGTGTACACAGATAAATGGAAGAGATTTTTATTTTGGAGTGCAGCACAGGATTTTGATGTTTCTGAGCCTAATTTAAGTATGGCTCTTCAATATCTTACTGAGTTACTGGACAAAGGTTTGTCCTTCTCTTCTATTAAAGTTCATGCTGCAGCAATTTCAGCTCACTATGATTACCCACCATTGTTTTCTCATCCTTTGTTCAAGCAATTTCTCAGAGGGCAAAGAATATCAGACCCCCCAGAAGAGCTCCTACTCCTGCTTGGGATCTCAATTTTGTGTTGGAGAAACTCACTCTACAACCTTTTGAGCCTGCAGCTACTGCTGAGTTGAAATATTTATCGTGGAAGACTGCTTTTTTGGCCATTACCTCTGCAAGAAGGGTTTCTGAATTGCAGGCCCTTATGGCAGTTGAGCCTTTCCTGATTTTCCATAAGGATAGGGTATCATTAATCCTTCCTTTATGCCTAAGGTGGTTTCTAGTGTGGCTTTAAACCAGACTATTCATTTGCCTACTTTTATGCAAATCCCCAAAATAAAGGGGAAAAGATTTTGCACACTTTGGATGTACACAGGCAGTTGCGTTATTATTTGGACAGAACTAAAGGGTTCAGGCAGTCTCAGCAGTTGTTTGTTTCTTTTGCTTTGAGTTCTCAGGGCAAGCCTGTGTCAAAACAAACTATTTCTAAGTGGATTGGGTTTTGCATTGCTTTCTGTTATTCCCATCATGGCAAGGAGGTTCCAGCTGGGATTAGGCCTCATTCCACTAGGGCTACTGCCACTTCCACAGCTTTTTGAGGGGTGGCAACCAAGGATATTTTAGAAGCAGCTACTTGGAGTTCTGTACATACTTTCTCTAGGCATTATCACCTGCCACTTTACTCTAAGTCCAGGGCTGGTTTTGCCACTGCGGTTTTGCAGGGCATTTTGGCAGCTCCTGCTTCCTTATAGTTAGCCATCCTCCCTTATCTCTGCTTTGGGATTCTACCCAAGTGTTAGGACTGCAGCAATGTGAGATGAAGAACATAGTACAGTTTTGTACCTACCATAAATGTAGATGTTCAAGATCCACATTGCTGCAGTCCTCCCTCCTTCCCCTCTGTACTTGGAGGTGGTTGTGTGGGTTGGGTTGTACATATTGTGTGTATTATATCTATTGTACATATAGTTAGTTCAAGGGTGGTTGGTTATTTGTGTGCTGTCTTTTGGTTTTGACCTTTCTTTTAAGGTCTTCTGACATCTGGGGCAAGAAAAGACTGAGGATATTGGCGCCAGTTAAATGCCTCTGACCGACGCCAGCCTTATACTTTGATATTCGGGCCGACCGTGGACAGCGGACTACCCAAGTGTTAGGACTGCAGCAATGTGGATCTTCGAACATCTACATTTATGGTAGATACAAAACTGTACTTTTTAGATGCTCCTAGGTGCATCCCCCCCCCCCCCATCCTTTTGGTCCAGTGATGGCATAGACAAAAAAAATCATGAGTAAGGAAATAAGTTCAGTATTATACTTCCTTCCTTCCTGGATGAAATAAGTTGTGTCCAAAGTTTAATGTTTAAAGGTGACAAAATAGTTTCTAATAAACCGAGAAGACAGGTGTTTGAGTGGGGATGCACAAGACATATCTGGGAATAGTCCTTCCATACCCCCCAAAATTAGTCACTTTCTGTTTATCCCTCCGTTGTTCATTTGGGTTGAAAGTGAAAAAACTAGTACCCACAGTCATGTATTTCAAGTTGTTACTGTCAAATATACACTTAGAATGCCTTTTCATCGGTACCTCACAAAGGAGACACTTTTTCAGTACCACTCTGATATCAAGTCTGGGATGAAAATGAAAAAAAATAAACAATGGCTGCAGGAATATATCTCATTTTGTTGCCGTCAAACATATACACAGTATGTCTCTTTTCCTTCCCTCATATACAGTTTTTTGATCATGAGGAAAGTGGAAAAAATAATTATCACAGTAATGTTTTCAAACCTGTTGCTCCTAGGCAGTGCAGTAACCATAGACAAGCTATAGCAACATTCTAAGCACCCTTCTAGATTTGATTTTGGGGAAAGTTAGATATAATGAGCAACACTGTGCCTAGCTCCCATACAAGCTTTAGTAATCTTTTGTGCACACATCTGAGCATTGAGTTTTAGACTAGGTATAACCCAGGGCACTGGTTGAGGATGGGGCCACCAGCTAATCCTGTGTTAAAATCCTGTTTACAGCACTGAAAGTCTAGATGTTATGTGATGCGTTTTATGCCTCATTTTTGTAAGATAATTACTTGTTAACTCTTTTTTTGTATCACTAGCCAGAAGAGTTAGGTATGTACTCACAGTATTGTTTGTGTGTCTACAGATAAAAGTAATGATACTCTTACTATGCACCAAGTGTATACTGACACTGCCTGTGACTAATAAACCCACACACATAGTCTCTTACTCACTGTTACACTGCACAATAATCTGCAGCCAAATTGAGTTGGATGAAAGCCACTTCACCCACACCTCTTTGAAGTGTTGGAGGAAGCCAGTTCACTTGGATAAAACCCACAATGAGATGGCAGAGATATGCACACTCCACATAGAAAGAACTAAAATCAAGAACTCAACAATAGAAAATTATTATTAGATGTCAAGTCAATGCTACTCGCTGCAACACTGTGCCAGTGATTTTTTTACTGTTACTCACACTTTGCCTGGACCACCAAAGAGCGCTAATTTATTTTTCTTAGTGTTGATTGACTGTGATGGAAGTGAAAGAAATTATGGACAATTTATTACTCTTAGATACACTACAATCCCACATAGTCTTGCATAGACCATATCAGTTGTTGTTTTATACTGATTTTAGCAACCACAGTGCAATATTTGACAGTGCTACTGCCAGGCCAGCATTGCGACTGTTTAATTGAGGTCTTGCAGCACTGGGGTAATTCATTATGAGCTCAGTACCCATGGATTATAGCAGTTTGATTGACTGTGTACACCTCAGTTTTAAAAATGTCAGTGGTGATGTATTCCAGCTTGCTTCATACAAATGCACTATAGTCATTCAAAGCTAGATTGATGACTATTTTACTTGATGACAGTAGTAGGGACACTTATTTTCATTCACAAAGAGTCTCCATACTCAGAAATTATCACCACTGAATTGACTGCTAATACCATGGGTGTCTGAGTGTGTGTAAAACATAATGAACACAGTAATATATTTAAAGTTTATTTCAACTCGGGTAGACAATAGCCACAACAAAGTATTTCATATAAAGTCATGTTAATGCCCACTAGTCTTGGAAAGCCTGAACAATAACTTTTACATGGTACAAATGACAGCAAAGTCAGTTGCTGTCATCCACAGACAGCTGCCATACCCAGCAATTATAGCATTTTTGTTCACTGTACACCGCAGATATCCAGTTATGATAAAAAATAAAATAAAATAATGGCCACAGTAATATACCAACCTTTTCAAACAAATCATATGCACAGCAAAATATTCCATATTGCTTCATCCAAAAAGATTTTAGTCCTGCAAAACCAAAATGACTGTTCATCTTGAGGAGACAATAGCAGGGTCAGTCATTTTCATCCACAGATGATCTCGTACCCAACAATTGTAGCCACCTTTAAGCATGTGCCTCCTCAGTAAAATAAAACAAAAATAATTGCACAGTAATTTATGCCAACTCTGTTTCAAACAAACCTACTGCAACCAGCTAGAGAAAGTATTCTGACTTGCTTCATGCAAATGCACAAAAGTCCAGTAAAGCTATCCACTGCCCGTAATATCTGGTTGCCTGCCAGAGTAGTAGTAGTAGTTGTAGTAGTAGTAATAAAAAGACTTAGAATCTGATCTGTGCTTATATTCTGATCCTGGTGAGAGTAGGAGCAGAGTGGATTGATTCCTGACTCTTTCTGGTTGGAGAGTGAGTGTCTGTGCTTAACATACCTGATTGGTCTGGTTGCTATTCGAGGCATATACCAGAAAAAGGCTACAAGCTTGCAGACCCTTGCATCATCTGGGACAAGACTGTGGATCACCAAACAGGCCGTGTCCTGCTTCTCGTCTTGGGATTGGTGCTAAAACTAGCTAGTTTTAGCTAGAACTAACCAGTTTTTTAGTTTCAGCACTCAAAAATGTTTCCTTGTGCTCAGCACTTGCTCAGAACTTGTTGTAAGCACTAAATACACTGCAGATTACTACAGCATTAGACTTTCCTCACTTATCAAGAGGAAAACAGTTCTTAGTACTTACGTTAATAAGCACCTGTCCAGGCATGTCCATGGGTCAGCTCCTGGTGTTTTCTCCTGTCCACCTGATGAATCTGGGCATCTTGGGGCAATGTAGCAATTGCCTTATGTACACTGATAACTCTCCTCCTACCACCCAACACTACAACCTGTGAGAGATGCACTTATATAGCCAAACTGGAAGCCAAGCTGTCTCCAGCCAGTACTGGACTAGACAGTCAAGAGGAGAAAGCTAACACCTGTACCACACCACACTCAACACATAGTCCTTCAAAACCCATTCTACCAAAACCCACACATAGAAACACAAAGCACACACCCATATTGACGGAGGGTCTCAATAAAAATTTGCCCAAGCAACAGAGACCTCCCAAGCTGAAATGCAGACAACCACCACCCCCAACACTACCCAAATGACACATAGCCCACAAAATCAGTGTGCTACTCAACCTCAGCCCATAAGGCAAAACAACTTGCCAACACACTAGTCATAGGTGACTCTATAGTCAGGCACACTGATGTCCCACTCACCAGGCTAAACAAAGTGAAGGTTACTGTCAGCTGCCTGTCGGGTGCCAGGATCTGCCACATAATGCACACATGCAGAGTTGTATTTGTACTTGTGGAGTGACCTGTCATCATCTATGTTGGTGTGAATGACCTGAGACATACCTCCCTGGATTACATGAAAAGAGACATGGAGGAGCTCTCGGATCTTGTAGCCCAGGCAGGTATGACCCTAGCCCTGAGTAGCATCCTGCCATCGCCCAGAATGATACCACAGTACAAGGACAAAATGATTGACTTCAACAATTGGCTAAGTTTCTGGTGTCATTCTAAGAGGATCCAGTATCTGTCTGCCTGGGATGACATGGTCGACAGACCACTATGCTTTGCCAGAGATGGCCTGCACCTGTCACCCCTGGGATTCTGGATACTGGCTAAGACTCTTGCCACCCCTATAGTGCCTTTTCTTTAGGCAAGGTTCAAATGCTAAATTCACAACCATAACGGGTACAAGCAAGCAAACTCTGAGGGTAATGCTATTAGTGCTAGAAGTCTAAACCTCAAAATGCACTCACTCGAGGCACTCCTTAAAATGGAGAATATCGACATCTGTGCAGTGACAGAGACCTGGTTCAAGGCTCCAGAGAGCACCCCTGCATTACCAGGCTATAATTCATACCACCCCTTTTGGCCACCTAACCTGGACCGAAACACTAAAGGCGGAGGTGTGTCCATATTCATTAAGGATATACACACCTCCAGGCTAGTTGCTCAACATAATGGAGCCGAAATTATCCAAGTGCAGCTAACACTGGGCAAGACTGCAATCCAGGTTGTAGCTTGTTACAGATCCCTCACCATGCTCCAGGATTCCCACTCTTCGTTTCTTAAGATACTGGAAAATAGTAAGGTACAACCCAATACCTTAATTATGGGCGATTTCATCTACCTCACCATCACCTGGGAAAACTACTCATGTACCAACTCATTCACTCAATGTTTTTGGAAATTCATAAATTCCAATGCCATGGCTCAGCTTGTCCACACCCCCACCAAGGGCAGCAGTATCCTGGACCTGGTCATTACCAATATGGGTAACTGGTGTTCCATGCCAGAGGTCAACTCCTCGCTGGTCAGACCTGACCACAAGCTAATCACCATAGCTATCCATATCCCATCCCCACCCCACATTAAGGAAACCACCATCAAAAGCTACTCCAAAGCCAACTTCATGCTTCTTAAGACAGACGTGACAAACTTCACGACACCCATGCAGACGAAAAATAGAAGTACGACTGCTGAATCTTACACAAATGCACTGTATAAGCACATAAACGAGTGCATGGATTGTGCCATCCCCAACAGAACCAAGACGCTATCCTCCAAAAAAGGAAGCCAGTCTGGTGGTCCCCTGCCGTAAACAAACTCTACAACAGAAGGAAGAAGCTGTTGTAAAAAAGAGTAAAATCCCAAGATTGGAAGAACTCCCTGGTCCGCCTCAGCAAGAAGCTGAGATCCGTCATAAAGTCCTCCAAAGCCAGTTACAAAAATAAAATTGCCACTGATTCCAAAGACGACCACAAAGCATTTTACAGCTATGTCAGAAATCTCAATGGCAACACTCAGATCTGCTGAGCTACAGGACAATGGCACTAAATATATAGAACCAACCGATATTGCCAACATCCTGGCAGATAGTTTCAGTGCTAACTTTACCCCCTCTCACCCTCCAAAGGGCCCATCTTAATACCGAAAGAATGCAAAGCCCTTGTAATCACGGATGAACAAATAAGACTGCACTCTCCAAAGCCAAGAACACAGCATCTATGCGACCAGACAACACCCCAGGCTGCATACTGCACGAACTACAGAACAAACTGGCACCCCATCTAAGTACCATGTTCAATCGGTTACACTTCATAATCTCGAATTACTGAAAACCCATATGTCACTAACCCGAGACCATGAAGGCGAAAACCAGAATGCCGAAAGTGCATAAGAGCGAATTTGAATATATCGAATACGTGCTTATGCATTTCCGGTACGTCGTGTGTAGTGTTATGGTGCCTGAGATTGCAGGTGTGTGAGTGTTCGTGCGTGTGTTTTTGTACATTTTATGTGTGGGTGAGGGTAGGGAGGTTTAAGTGTGAGTGCTGGATTTGTTGGTGTTTTTGTATATGTGATGTGTATTTGTGTGCGAGCGAGTGAAGGATGGCGTGGTGTGATTTTTTTTTTTTTATTATTTTGTTATGTGCGACCTTGGAGTTGGTATATATAAGTGGGGGGGATGTGGGGGCACAGCCTCCCACATGGGAGGTGCAAGGGGGCTTGCTCCCCCTGCTTATATGTAGTGTAGGGTTGTGTGGTTTGTGTGCTGTGGGTGGAATGGTGTGTTTGTTATGTGGTGTATGGTGTACGTATGTTCGTGATTGTGTGAATCGGGATTGTGGATTTCACTATTGTGAATGGTTCGACTTTATAGTCTCGGGTTACTGAAATTTGGGATTTCAGTAATTCAAGATTATGAAGTGAAACCGTTCAGTCATAACCTCACCTTAGGCTATGTGCCTACTGAATGGCACACAGCGACAAAGGGGTACCACCACCGACCCCGGAAACTACTGTCCCATTAGCCTGATGAGCCTGGTCTGCAAGGCCATGGAATGTATCATCTTGGAGCTTATAAACAAAGACATAGGTAACCTCCAAACCCTGGACTGCACTCAGTTTGGGTTTGTAAAAGGTAGATCATGTCTACTAAACCTGATTGACTTCTTTGAAGAGTCACTAGGACGTAGATGAGGGCAAGGTAGTGCACACAGCCTATCTTGACCTCGCCAAGGCTTTTGATACCATCCCCCACTCTGGAATTATAGATAAACTCACTAAACTGGGCATAAATCCCTGTGTCACAAGATGGGTGGCCAACTGGCTCACTGACAGAACCCACACAGTAAAAGTAGCCGATTTCAAGTCCGACTTCAGACCAGTGATGAATGGAGTACCACAAGGTTATGTCCTGGGTCCTCTCCTGTTCGGCATCTACTTTTCTGAAGTGCAGGCCAGCACAGAAAGTCTTTGGCTAACAAAGTTCGCAGATGGCTGCAAACTGGGAGCCATAATAGAATCACCTAATGATGCAGACATTCTACAAAAGGGCCTCACAGAGACAGATGCTTGGTGTGAAAGTCATGACCTCAAGGTCAATGCCAAGAAGTACATTGTCATCCCCTTTGGGAAAAATGCGGTACCCATGAGCTACCACATAGGCAGCACTAAAATATTAAAAGCACTACATCCTCACAAACTCCCCTTGAGTACCTCGTTCCCCATTGGCCCCTTTTTTTTCATCAATTATAAAGGAATTCCCAATACTATTCTAGCATGTCCAAAGGTCAGCTGTCAGTCTCCTCTCCGGTCCAGCTGGTGAATCCAGGAATCTTGAGGCAATGTTACAACTGCCTCATGTACACAGACAACCCTCTTCTCCTCCCAACAAATTCCAACACATGTGAGAGATGCAACAATATAGCCATACTGGAGGCTAAGCTCTCTCAACTCAGTACTGGCAAAACCAGTCAGGAGGAGAAGGAAACCACACTCACTACAATTCCAGTCTCACATAGACCTACCATGACAGCAAACCAAACACATAAACACACAAAAACATACTCGGAGGCTCTAAATAAAAATCTGCCTAAGCAGCAGAGACCTCCAAAGCGGACACCCAAGCAACCGCTACCCCAAAACAAAACACGTGCAACACATAGCTCACAAAGCCAGTGTGCCGAACAGTCACAGCCCTTAAGGCTAAACAACACACCTGATACACTTGTAATAGGTGACTCTATCGTCAGGCACACTGATGTCCCGCTCACCAGGCTGAACAAGGAGAAGGTCACGGTGAGCTGCCTGTCGGGCGCTAGGATCCGCCGCATAACACAAGCACTCAGGTCACTCCAAGGCAAGTACAAATATGACTCAGTCATTGTCCATGCTGGTGTGAATGACCTGAGACGTACCTCCCTGGACTACATGAAAAGAGACATAGAGGAGCTCTCTGAGCATGTAGCTCAGGCTGGTATGACTCTGACCTTGAGTAGCATCTTACCCTCACCAAGAATGATGCCACAATATGAAGACAAGATGATCAATTTCAACAATTGGCTTAAGTATTGGTGTCATTCACAGGGGATCCAATGCCTGTCAGCCTGGGATGAGATGCTCGACAAGCCACGATGCTTCGCTAGGGACGGCTTGCACCTGTCACCCCTGGGCTTTCGGATATTGGCAAAGGCTCTTGCTACCCCCATAGTGCCTTTTTTAGGCAAGGCTCAAAAGACAAACCCACCTCCATAGGTATCACAAGGGATAAGAAACTAAGAGTAATGCTACTCAACGCCAGAAGTGTAAACCTCAAGATGCACACGCTCGAAGTTCTCCTTGGCATGGAGAGCATCGATATCTGTGCAGTAACAGAAACCTGGTTCAAGGCTCCCAAGAGCACCCCAGCACTACCAGGTTATACCTCATACCATGCTTTTCGGCCCCAAAACTTGGACCGAACCACAAAAGGAGGGGGAGTATCAATATTCGTCAAAGATACCCACACCTCCAGGTTGGTGGCACAGCACGAAGCATCAGAGACTATCCATGTGCAACTAACAGTGGGTGGGACTGCCTTCCAGTTTATAGCCTGCTACAGACCAACCTCCCAAACCCAGGAACCCCACTCGGCCTTCCTGAGAACACTGGAAAATATGAAGGTCTCTCCAAACACCATTATATTGGGCGACTTCAACTACCCAAACATAGACTGGGAGCATTACTCTAGCTCCAACACCCTAGCCCAAAGGTTCCTGGAATTTATAAACTCAAATGCTGTGGAACAGCTTGTTACCACTCCCACAAGAGGGGAAAACATACTGGACTTGATCATCACCAACATGGGGACTCTATGCTCCAGACCAGAAGTGTATCCCTCACTGGTAAGATCAGACCATAAACTAATCTCATTGGATATTCACATCCCAACTCCACCCCCTGCCCTGAAAACCACAGTGAAAAGCTTCTCTAAAGCAAATTTCACACTCCTCAAAACCGAGGAAGGATCCTTCAAAGCCCCCGGGCCTGTGGAAAATACGGCCCAGACTACAGAATCCTTTATAAACGCATTCTATGAACACCTTCAGGAATGCATGGATCATGCAATCCCAAATAAAACCAAGACCCAATCCTCCAAAGGCAGACGTCCTGTCTGGTGGACCCCAGCCATAAACAAACTATACAATAGAAGGAGGAAGCTACTACATGACAGAGCAAAATCCCAAAAAGGGAAGGCATCTCTGATGAATATTAGCAAAAAACTACAGGCACTCATAAAATCGTCTAAGGCCAGCTTCGAGAGAAAAATTGTACAGGACACTAAGGATAATCACAAGGCTTTCTTTAGTTATGTTAGGAACCTGGGTGGGAATTCCCAGATATGCTCAGAATTAGTCCAAAATGACAAAAAATACACCGAACCCACAGACATTGCCAACATCCTAGCTGACAGGTTCAGCGCAAACTCCCCCCCCCCCACACACCAAAAGGGCAAATATCTATCCCAGCAGAGTGCTACCCCCCTGACATCTCAGATGCTCAGGTAAGAGCTGCCCTCTCCAAAGCAAAAAACACAGCATCAATGGGATCAGACGGTGTCCCGGGCTGCATCCTACATGAACTCCAGGAAGAGCTAAACCCAAACATAAAACTACTGTTCAGTCTCAGCCTTACTACAGGATATGTACCCAAAGAGTGGCATACAGCAACAGTGGTCCCTCTCCACAAAGGTGGTGCCTCAAAGGATCCTGGAAACTATCGCCCCATAAGCCTGACTAGCTTGGTCTGCAAAGCTATGGAAAGGATCATCATGGACCTCATAAATAAAGATATTGAGGACCTACAGACACTGGATCCTACCCAGTTCAGCTTTGTTAAGGGCAGATCCTGCCTCTTAAACCTGGTTGATTTCTTTGAAACAGTCACCAAGGCCATTGACGAGGGGGAAGGTGGTCCACACAGCCTACCTGGACCTCAAAAGCCTTCGATACAATACCCCACTCGGGCATTATAGATAAGCTCACCAGCTTAAATATAAACCCCTATATCACTAGATGGGTTGCAAACTGGCTCAAGGACAGAACCCACATGGTTAGAATTGCTGGAGCCATGTCAGACTCCAAACCAGTTACAAGTGGCGTCCCACAAGGCTCAGTCCTGGGACCTCTCTTGTTCGGTATATATTTCTCGGAGGTACAGGCCAACACGGAATGACTGTGGCTGACCAAGTTCAGATGACTGCAAACTGGGCCATAATCGACTCTCCAGCCGACACAAGCATCCTCCAAAAGGGCCTCATAGAAACAGACAACTGGTGCCAGAGCCATGGCCTCAAGCTAAACGCCAAAAAGTGTATAGTCATCCCCTTTGGCAAAAACAAAGTGCCCACAAATTACCACATAGGTGGTAATCCATTAAGTACAGAAGAAGTAATTAGAGACCTGGGGACCCAAGTTGATAACAATCTCTCATTTGACAACCACGTGGCCAAAGTGGTTAGAAAAACATTTTATATAGCCCACCTGATCATGAAGGGATTCACATCTAGATCAGGGCAGGTCATCGTGCCTCTTTACTCATCCCTCATCAGGCCCATAATTGAGTACAATGCCCCTTTTGGGATGTACCTTACCAGACACCTGCAGCAACTGGAAACACCCCAAAAGTACCTCACCAAGAGGATCAGAGGGCTCAAACAGATGCCATATGCTGCCCGGTTAAAGAAACTCCAGCTCTACTCAGTGGCATACCCCCTGCTCAGAGGCGATCTGTGCCTGACGTATAAAGCCATGTCCAACCCGGAATTAATGGACATGCTGCACCTCAGAAAATCCAAATCCCATCAAGCTACATGCTCGAGACTTGAACCTCAGCACTGAAATAAATAGGACATGCTGGAGGGACAGATTCATAACCCAGAAGCTCCCTTCACTCTGGAATAAAATCCCAGTCCAGGTTAGGCAGAGTCCCTCATTGACTCTCTTCAAGAGGAATCTTGATGAGTGGATGGGAGATCATAGGTTTACCCCGGGTATCACTTCTGTGTCACTGTTAGACAGAGGCACAGTATACTAACCTCGAAAAAGGGCATAGCAAAATTAATTTAAAATGTGTGGCGAAAGCCAAACACACTCTGGCTAGGCTTATAAATGCCCTAGGGCAGATAGCCTAGTATGAACCTGTAAAATCCTCAAAAGCTAGTTACATAAATAAAATTGTCAAAGATTCTAAAGACAACCACAAGGCATTCTATAGTTATGTCAAGAATCTAAATGGTAATGCTCAGATCTGCTCTGAGCTACAACAGAATGGCATTAAATATACTGATCCCAAGGATATTGCCAATATCCTGGCAAATCGATTTAGTGCCAACTTCACCCCCCTCTCACCCCCTAAAGGGCCCATCTAAGTACCAAAAGATTGCCAAATTCCGGTAATTACGGCCACACAGGTAGAAACCACACTCTCCAAAGCTAAGAATACAGCGTCCATGGGACCAGATGACATCCTGGGCTGTGTACTACATGGACTACAAAATGAAGTGGCACCTCACCTAAATGTCAAGTTTAATCATAGCCTCACCTCAGGCTTCATTCCCACTGAGTGGCGCACAGCTACAATTATCCCACTCCACAAGGGAGGATCCACCTTGGATCCTGGTAACTACCGTCCCATCAGTCTGATGAGCCTGATCTGCAAGAGCATGGAATGCATTATCATGGAACTTATAAACAAAGACATTGGCAACCTTCAAACACTGGACCCCACCCAGTTTGGGTTCATGAAGGGCAGATCTTGTCTCCTGAACCTGATTGACTTCTTCAAATCAGTCTCCACAGCTGTAGACGAGGGTAAGGCAGTCCACACAGCCTGTTTGGACCTCGCCAAGGCCTTCGACACCATCCCGCACTCTGGAATCATAGATAAACTTACTAAGATGGGCTTAAATCCCTACGTCACTTGATGGGTTGCCAACTGGCTTACTGACAGAACCCAGACTGTAAAAGTAGCCGACTCCAAATCCAGCTCCAGACAAGTGACAAGTGGAGTATCTCAGTTTCATAGTAGTTTCATAGTTTAGTACTAGGCTATCTGCCCTGGGGCATTTGTAAGCCTAGTCATAGTGATGTGGCTTTCGCCACCCCATGAAATGGCACAAAAAATGCACAGAATAGATTTAGAATACTGTGCCTCTGTTTAGTAGTGACACAATGAAGGTCCCCTTATATAATATAATTAGTTTACTGTGCCCCTGTCTAGTAGTGACACAGATGTGACCCCTGGGGTAAACTTACGATCTCCCATCCACTCATCAAGATTTCTCTTGAAGAGAGTCAGTGAGGGGCTCTGCCTAGCATGAACTGGGATCTTGTTCCAAAGCATGGGAAGCCTCTGGGTTATGAATCTGCCCCTCCAGCATGTTCTATTCATACTTGTGCCGCGGTTTAAGTCTTTAGCTCTCGTGGTCCTGATGGATTTGGATTTTTTGAGGTGGAGCATGTCCATCAGTTCCTGATTGGACATGGCCTTGTACTTCAGGCAGAGATCACCTCTGAGCAGGCGGTATGGTACTGAATAGAGCTGGAGTTTCTTTAGTCTGGCAGAATAAGACATATGTTGGAGACCCTTGATCCTCTTGGTGAGGTACTTTTGTGGTCTCTCCAGCTGTTGCAAATGCCGGGTGAGCATGGGGGCATTGTACTCAATCATGGGTCTGATGAGGGAGGAGTATAGGGGTACAATGACATCCTTGGATCTGGATGTGAATCCCTTCATGATAAGGTGTGCAAGGTAGAATGTTTTTCTAACCACTTTGGCGACGTGGGTGTCAAATGAGAGGTCACTGTCGACTTGGGTCCCTAGGTCTCTGATTACTTTTTCTGTACTCAGTGGGTTGCTGTCTATGTGATAATTTGTGGGTACTTTGTTTTTCCCAAAGGGGATGACTATACATTTTTTGGCATTTAGTTTAAGGCCGTGACTCCGGCACCAGTTGTCCGTTTCTGTGAGGCCTTTTTGTAGGATGTATGTGTCCGCTGGTGTATCGACTATGACGCCTAGTTTGCAGTCATCTGCGAACTTTGTCAGCCACAACCCTCCCATGTTTGCTTCAACATCTGAGAAATAAATGCCGAACAAGAGGGGTCCCTGGACAGATCCCTGTGGGACACCACTTGTGACTGGCTTTGAGTCTGACATTGCTCCAGCGATTTTAACTTTATGGGTTCTGTCCTTTAGCCAGTTTGCAACCCATCTAGTGACATAAGGGTTTACGTTTAAGCTGTTGAGCTTATCTATGATGCCTGAGTGGGGTATTGTGTCGAAGGCCTTAGCCAAGTCCAGGTAGGCTGAATGGACTGCTTTGCCCTCATCAATGGCTCTAGTGACTGTTTCGAAAAAGTCAACCAGGTTCAAAAGGCAGGATCTGCCCTTTACAAAGCCGAACTGGGTGGGGTCAAGTGTCTGTAGGTCCCCTATGTCTCTGTTTATGACTTCCATAATGATTCTTTCCAAAGCTTTGTAGACCAGGCTGGTTAAGCTTATGGGGTGGTAGTTCCCAGGGTCTGTAGAGGTACCCCCTTTGTGGAATGGGACCACTGTTGCTGTACGCCAGTGTTCAGGTACATATCCTGTAGTAAGGCTAAGGTTAAATAGCATTTTTATGTGCGGGTTTAGCTCCTCTTGGAGTTCACGTAGCACGCAACCCGGGATACCATCAGGTCCCATTGATGCTGTGTTTTTAGCTTTGTTGAGGGCGGTTCTCACTTGGACATCTGAGATGACAGGGAGATTACATTCAGCTGGGATAAGTATTTCTTCTTTTGGGGGTGAGGGAGGGGAGAAATTTGCACTGAACCTGTCAGCCAGAATGTTGGCAATATCTGTGGGTTCAGTGTATTTTTTGTTGTTGTGAACTAACTCTGAGCATATCTGAGGGTTTCCGCCCAGGTTTCTAACATAGCTGAAGAAGGCTTTGTGGTTATCTTTAGTGTCCTTAGCGATTTTTCTCTCAAAGATGGCCTTCAGTGTTTTTATGAGAGAACGTAGTTTTCTGCTAATGTTAATCAGAGATGTCTTCCCTTTATGGGATTTTGCTCTGTCGTGCAGTAGCTTCCTTCTTTTGTTATACAATTTGTTAATGGCTGAGGTCCACCAGACAGGACGCTTGCCTTTGGTGGAGAGGGACTTGGATTTATTTGGGATTGCATGATCCATGCATTCTTGGAGATGTCCATAGAAAGCATTTGTGAAGGATTCGGCATTGTGGGATGTGGTATCCACTGGCCCAGTGGCTTAAAGGATACCATCTCAGTCTTAAGAAGAGTGAAGTCTGCTTTTGAGAAAGTTTTCACTGTGGTCTTTTGTGCTGGGGGTGGAAGTGGGATATGTATATCCAGGGTGATTAGTTTGTGGTCAGATATCACTACTGAGGGGTATACCTCCGGTGTGGAGCATTTTGTCCCCATGTTTGTGATGATCAGGTCTAGTATATTATCTCCCCTAGTGGGAGAGGTGACTAGTTGTTCCAGTGCATTTGAATTTATGAATTCCAGGAACCTTTGGGCTAGGGTGTTAGGGCTAGAATAATGTACCCAATCTATGTTTGGTAGTTGAAGTCTCCCAGTATGATGGTATTTTGTGATAAATTCATATCCTCCAATGTCTTCAGGAAGGCTGAGTGGGGTTCTTGAGATTGGGAGGGTGGTCTGTAACATGCTACCAGTTGTATAGCAGTTTTGCCTATGGTTAGTTGCACCTGTATGGTCTCTGATGCTTCATGTGTTGCTACTAACCTGGAGGTGTGGGTGTCCTTGATGAATATGGACACTCCCCCTCCCTTTGTGGTTCGGCCGGGTTTTGGGGCGAAAAGCATGATACGAGGTATAGCCTGGTAGCACTGGGGTGCTCTCAGGAGCCTTGAACCAGGTTTCAGTTACTGCACAGACGCCGATGTTCTCCATACTGAGGAGTGCATCGAGTGCCTGCATCTTGAGATTTAGACTTCTGGCGTTGAGCAGCATTACCCTTAGTTTTTTTCCATTTTTATTTTCTAAGGAGGTGGGTTTGTCTTTTGAGCCTTGCCTAAAAAAGGCACTATGGGGGTGGCAAGAGCCTTAGCCAATATCCGGAAGCCCAGTGGTGACAGATGCAAGCCGTCCCTTGCGAAGCAGCGTGGCTTGTCCAACATGTCATCCCAGGCACACAGACATTGGATCCCCTTAGAATGACACCAGTACTTGAGCCAATTATTAAAGCTGATCATCTTGTCTTTGTATTGTGGCATCATTCTTGGTGAGGGCAAGATGCTACTCAGGGTCAGGGTCATACCAGCCTGGGCTACATAATCAGAGAGCTCCTCTATGTCTCTTTTCATGTAGTCCAGGGAGGTACATCTCAGGTCATTCACGCCAGCATGGACAATGACGGAGTCATATTTGTACTTGCTTTGGAGTGACCTGAGTGCATGTGTTATGCGGCGGATCCTAGCTCCCGATAGGCAGCTCACAGTCACCCTCTCCTTGTTCAGCCTGGTAAGCGGGACATCAGTGTGTCTGACTATAGAGTCACCTATTACTAGTGTATCAGGCATGGTGTTTGGCTTTAAGGGCTGTGATTGGTTGACACACTGATTTATTGAAGTATGTGTTGCATGTGTTTTGTTTTGAGGTGGTGGATTTTTGAATGTCTGCTTTGGGAGCCTCTGTTGTTTTGGTAAGTTTTTTATTAGAGCCTCCGAGTATGTCTTTGTGTTTTTATGTGTTTGGTTTACAGTTGTGGTAGGTCTATGTGTTCAGTCCTGGGACTGCTCTTGTTTGGCATCTATTTCTCTGAAGTACAGGCCAACACTAAGGGACTCTGGCTAACAAAGTGCGAAGATGACTGCAAACTGGGAGCCATTATTGAATCCCCAAATGATGTGGATATTCTACAAAAGGGCCTTACAGAAACAGATGCTTGGTGCCAGAGCCATGGGGTCAAGCTTAATGCCAAGAAATGTATAGTTATCCCCTTTGGGAAAAAACATGTACCCATGAATTACCACATAGGTGGCAGTACACTAAACACCGAAAGTGTGATGAGAGACTTGATGACACAGGTGGACAGTGGTCTCGCCTTCAATAACCACATCACCACAACAGTCAGGAAATCCTTCTATGTGGCACACCTCATCACTAAGGGCTTTTCATCCAGAAAAAAGGAGGTCTTTGTCCCACTGAGCTCATCCCTCATTAGACCCATTATAGAGTACAACGCCCCGTTTGTTATGTACCTCACAAGACATCTGCAACAGCTGGAAAGGCTGCAGAAATACCTCGCTAAAAGAATCACAGGCCTAAAGCAGATGCCCAATGCTGACCATCTAAAAAAAACTCCAGCTATACTCTGTGGCATATAGTCTACTCAGAGGCGATCTTTTGTTAACATAGAAGACCATGTCAGACCCTGAGCTGTTGGACATGCTCCACTTAAAGAAATCCCAATCCCTCAGAGCCACACGCTCCAGGGATCCAAACCTTGTCATCACAATGAACAAAACATGCTGGAGGGGATAGGTTCCTGACCCAGAGACTCCCCATACTTTGGAACAGACTGCCCATATATGTCAAGCAGAGCACCTCCTTGGCCCTCTTCAAAAGGAACCTTGACGATTGGATGGGAGATAGGAAATTCACCCCGGGGATCACGTCAGTCGCCCTGCTAGACAGGGGTCCAGGAAGTAAATATTGTGGGAAGAAATATCCAAGGAATTTTTTGGCTAGGCTTGTATAGGCCCTAGGGACGATAACCTAGTACCAGCCTATGAACCTAGGAGGATTACCGGCCTCAAACAGATGCCATACGCAGACCGTCTCAAAAAACTCCATCTCTACTCCGTTGCATATCGCCTACTCAGAGGTGATCTCTGCATAACAT